>NW_012117932.1:7711538-7723100 GCF_000951035.1 Colobus angolensis palliatus | reverse complement strand
CCTTCCTTCCTTCCTTCCTTCCTTCCTTCCACATTTTGTTAGTAACTTCTAGTTTAGAAGGAAGGGCATCTATCCACCCAAATGTTTTCCATTATTCTATTGGTTATTCTAATGTTTTTTTCAGATGCATTTCTAAACCTACATTTACTTACTTATCAAAGTCGTTAGAGAACATTAATCTTTGGCTTTCTTTTGGGAAAGAGGAAATGCTAAATATTTATCTTTTTCTTTTCCTAATTCAGTATATCTGGTTGTGTTCATTAGATTTGAGGATACATACCTCACTCTTTTTTTCCTTCCATTTTTAAAACGATAGAGATCAACTCATGGAAAGAAAAAAAAAAAAGACACAAATGAATTTTGCAATCATATTTAAAACTACCACACACCTTTACTGATTCCAGTGGTAATCTCTCATCCTTTCCAGCCTCAATTTCCTCCTTATTTCTTTACTTAATTTCCTTTATTCCTTGTTCAAGCACACTTCAAGAGTTGTTTTGGTTTGTCTAGGTGCCTTCATATTACATTTAAAATCTTTGCATGTAAGAAAATGCATTTCACCCTTGAAGGCAATTTGATGGGAGACAGGTGTTTAAGCCCAGACCTTTTTCTTTCAGAGCTCTGTGCTGTTGCTTGCTATCATCTTCTAGTTTTTACCGTGATAACAAAGTCTCCTACTACCATGTATTGATAGTATACTGCATGTATTGGTGTGTATACTGTATATATAATTTAAAATGCCCTTATATATGTCTATATATAGTTTTCTTTTCATTAAATTTACCTCTAATACTGTTTCTTCAGTTTGAGGCTAACGTCCTCCTTTGTATGAGAGCATTTTTTTCTCTGAGTATTTTTTCAACGTCTATTTCTATTCCAGATACATTATCTCTAGAATTTCTATTAAATGACATTGGATCCTCTACATCTATCCCTTGTGACTCTCGTCTTTTCTCTCATCATTTTCCATTCTTCATCCTGTCCCTCTGAGTACTGGGAAAATCACTTCAATGAATGTTCTAAATTGCTAGTTTGATCTCTTATCCCTCCACTGAGATGTTTTCATGTGGTGACTGCCTTATGCCTCCTGGGCAGCTTTCCTGGCCTCTGTTCTTACCATCTTCATCAGCATTTACCAGCCTGATGTGGGCCTTCCTTATTACACCTGGAATGATGGCAGTTACAAAGTCTTTACCCCAAGGAGTTCACACACTGGTTGATCCTAACACATAAATATCCCCGGAATGGAAACTGTCATTTCTTCACTGATTTTTTTCAAAGTGAAAACAGTTTCAAGTGGGCCTAACCCTTAACTGAAAGTAACTTAAGAATAACCCTTGTAATGCCAGGTAGTAGGACAAAGGACAAATTCACGTAATCTCTGGGCCTTGGTTTCTTTATCTGCAAAACAAGACGATTGGATTAGGCGGTTTCTTACTTCGTTTTTAGTTAAAATATCTGTGATATTCGTATTAGTCTGTTCTCATGCTGCTAATAAAGACATACCCAAGACTGAATAATTTATAAAGAAAAAGAGGTTTGATGGACTCAGGTTCACATGGCTGGGGAGGACTCACAGTCATGGTGGAAGGCAAAGGAGGAGCAAAGACACACCTTCCATGGCGGCTGGCAAGAGAGCATGTGCAGGGTAACGGCCCTTTACACAGACACACCTTACATGGCGGCTGGCAAGAGAGCATGTGCAGGGTAACGGCCCTTTACACAGACACACCTTACATGGCGGCAGGCAAGAGAGCGTGTGCAGGGTGACGGCCCTTTATAAAACCCTCAGATCTCATGAGAATTATTCACTCTCATGAGAACAGCACAGGAAAGACCTGCCCTCGTGATTCAGTTTCCTTCCACCCGGTCCCTCCCATGATATGTGGGGATTATGGGAGCTACAATTCAAGATGAGATTGGGTGGGGACACAGCCAAACCTTATCAATATTGTTTAAGAGATACATCACAACATAATTCTCTAAGATCAGCAGCATACTGCCTGGACAGGACTTTTTCCAGTTGCAAGAAACTTATTCATATGTGCATTTCACTGTTTAATAAAATGTGAATATCATGAGTCCAGGATCTATATTCCAAATGTAAGGCCCATAATTGCAAAGCTATTGCTAGCAGCAGGAACTAGGTTAGAATAACCCCCTTTCCTAAAGATGCCTCAAGAATCAAGATTAGTGACTATTCCATTATCTACTAGGCACAGGAAAAAAGAAAATACAGTCTTTTAATTAACGTGCTGTGATTTCTTGGAATTACTCAAATTGTTTAAGAATTTATCCTAGTTAATCTGAATGCATGGAAAACTGTGTAATGTGAATTAAAATTGACTTTTTTTCTAAGAAATAACATTCCTAAGTTTAGGAAGTTTGTCACTTTCTATAGTTTCATGGTTATAGACCATGATAACAAAGTCAGTCTCCTGCTACCATGTATTGATAGTATACTGCATGTATACTATAAACCTATAAGTTAAGTTTAAAGGTATAATTCTCATGGAGATTCTGTTATCTTAAATTTTTGGATAAATACCATTCTTTAAAGATAATGGCTATAATTCAAAGAGATAACGTGGCCATGGCCAATCTTCCTTTTATGAATGAGGATAAGGTTGTGTATTAGTCCATTTTCACGCTGCTGATAAAGACATACCCAAGACTGTGCAATTTACAAAAGAAAGAGGGTTTAATTGGACTTACAGTTCCACATGACTGGGGAGGCCTCACAATCATGGCGGAAGGCCAGGAGGAGCAAGTCATGTCTTACATGGATGGTGGTAAAGACCTGCTCCCATGATTCAGTTAGCTCCCACTGGGTCCCTTCCACAACACGTGGGAATTCAAGATGAGATTTGGGTGGGGACACAACCAAATCATATCAAGTTGATACTACAATTTTTGGAAGTTACTTGTAGTGCAGACAATAGGATGGGCGAAATTTGATTCAAAGTTTGAATGTTGATGTTTTTTCCTTTGGAAAGTGTCTATTGTATAAGTCAATAATAACAATCATAATAATATGCTATATTTGTGTATCATTTAACCACTAACAGAATGTTTTCACATATATTATTTAATACACAGAGCAGCCCTATAATGTAAGTTTCATTTCTACTTTATGAATTAAAAAAGTGAGCCTTGAATAGATAGTGTCTTCCCATCACTGCACAACTCATAAGTGGTAGAGCTGATTTTAAATTAAATGTCTTCTGACTATTCATCTGATACTCTTTCTCCTATTCCCGGATGTATATGCAGAACTGGAGTGGTAGTTGAAATTATGCCTCTCACTTGTAGATTAGGAAGATTTTAGGTCAGAAAGGGAAATTGATCCTAAATGACACACAAACTTACTACATCTGGATAATCAGCTGTTAAGGAAACTGTTAAGAACAGTTTTCTCACTTGAGACAAGGCCAAGACATAATGATCCTCAGAGTTCTTTTCAAACCATGAACTTTTGATTTCCAACTCCAAAATACACACACACGCGCACACACACACACACACACACAAACACATGGGGAAACACTGGTAGTTGTTAGAATTTATTTTAAAAAATAAAGAAGCAGCAGCTACCTTAATGTCTGCTTCCCCTTTGGTGTATAAGGCTATGAAAATGCTCCTTGTAAGACATGAAATATCAATAAGAAACTTGCAAATCAGCAATCTGGAATAAAAGCTTTAGTTATGAAAATATTAAGCTGGGTATGATGATTTTAATTATCCCTTTGTCTCATTCTCATTTTGATGATATGATAATTATAGCATCATATTCCAATTTCTGTTATTATAATTCAGTGCCTGCATATGTCAGATTTAATATTCACTTGCCTATCTTTATGTGGGGCCAGATGGAAGAGGTGTATCACCTATTTATAAGAACTAGTTGTGATTACTGAAATTTCTTAATTTCTTCTTGATAGCAGTAGCTGAGGTGGAGGGTGATTTAGGATTGCGTTAGAAATGCCAGGGCAATAAACCAAAGTAAATAATGTGGTACTGTAATAATTACAGTACGATCTGTAAATGATCGTACTGCTTACTAAAATAGATACAGTGGCATTGACCTCAGTTATAATAGTACATGCTGCAGAAAGTTCAAGAATGAATAGACAACAGATAATTCTGTGTGTAATTAATAGAGACTTGACCTTGGGGCTTTTTTATAGAATGTTGTAAACATCAATTATCTAGTAAATGCCAAAAATAACTTCAAGAAATACAGCAATCCTATTCCTAGTCATATGTCCAAGAAGTATGTGCATCAGCTCACTAAAAGACTTGTACCAGAATGTTTGTAGCAGCGCTATTTATAGTAACTCCTACCTGAATCTACCCAAGCACCCATCAACAGTGCGTAAATAAATTATGTCCGATTCACACAGTGGGACGCTGTACTGCATTGAGATTGAGTGGCTCTAACTACACACAATCTGGATGAAGCTTACAGGTGTAAAGCTCATTGAAAGAAGCTGAATACCAATAGGAAGTACTGAATGACATCATTCATATAAGGTACAGAAGCAGGACACATGGGTCTCTTAAGTATTAAGATTCAGCTTGGAATCAACCCAAATGTCCATCAGTGACAGACTGGATTAAGAAAATGTGGCACATATACACCATGGAATACTATACAGCCATAAAAAAGGATGAGTTTGAGTCCTTTGTAGGTACAAGGATGCAGCTGGAAACCATCATTCTCAGCAAACTATCGCAAGAACAGAAAACCAAACACCGCATGTTCTCACTCATAGGTGGGAACTGAACAATGAGATCACTTGGACTCGGGAAGGGGAACATCACACACCGGGGCCTATCACGGGGAGGGGGATGGGGGGAGGGATTGCATTGGGAGTTATACCTGATGTAAATGACGAGTTGATGGGTGCTGATGAGTTGATGGGTGCTGAAGAGTTGATGGGTGCAGCACACCAACATGGCACAAGTATACATATGTAACAAACCTGCACATTATGCACATGTACCCTAGAACTTAAGGTATAAAAAAAAAAAATGAAAAAAAAAAAAGGATTCAGCCTTGTGGTTACCCCTACAGGGAGTGACTGGAAGAGGAGGTGTGGAGGGGCCTCTGGGTTTATGTTCTGTTTTCTGACCTGGTGGTTGTTCTAGGAGCATGGTCAGTTGTGAAGAAGATAACCTACATTCTGGGCACTCTATATTAAGTTCTACTTCAATTTTTAAAAGCTTTTCAAACAAAAATGACCTCAAGAGAATCAGAGTAGCCTTCCTAACATTACTCACAAGTTTCTCCACAAGCTGGCCCTTGCAGCACAGGCAACAGTCTGATGTATTAGGTTGGTAACGCCAAGCTGGGAGGGGCCATCCAGTCTTCCTTCCCTTTCCATAGCCACCTCATGACACTCCAGAGGAAACAGTGATGACCAGTATAAAGGCCATTAGCAGGAAAGGCCCGGGCCCCTGGGCTTGTAGACTGCCTTGGGAGGCATGTGGCCAGTTCTGAGACTGACCTGGGAGGACCAAGTGTTGCACAGTTTAGTGAGGTTGAAAACACGTCTGTGCTGTTTCAGGCCCTCAGTGGTGTTTCACAGCCCATAGGACTCAGCTTGGGCTTTAGTCTGCTTTGCACGTCTCTGTCATGGATTGAAAGTGAACTAATAGAACAGAGTGAAATGTTTAAATTTCCCTGAATTAGGAATTAGGAGACGTTGTTTTTCAGCCTCATGTTCTGGAGGCATGTTATCCAGTTGTTGGTCTGTTTTTGCTTCCTTTATGCTTAGCTTTTAGTCTTCTAACTACTCATCTGATACTCTTTCTCAAATTCCCAGACATATATGCAGAACTAAGGTAGAGAAATGATGTTTCTTTCTGTGAGACAACAGGTCTTGCAGAGAGACATATCAGACATGTCAGAAGAAATCCTGTTCTTTTCCCTCAAATTAAACACATACGCCTCCACATACATGAGAGAGCTGTGGTCTTCTATCAAATGGTGTTCCTTAGGCCTGGCTTCTTTACTGTTTAAACTAGATTACGAAATAGATCATACAAATCTTAGGGGGAATAAAATAGCAGATATCCCTATTTTGAGTATTTCCTGAACAGTTATCCATACGCATTCAAGCCTAACACCCTGCCTCTTTCTCTCATCCCTACCACCCACACGTTTATCTAAGAATTCTTTGCTGCTAATTCACAAACACTAAAAAAGACTTTTTAAAAAGGATTAAAAACCATGTTGTGTTAAGCAGCAAACTGATGTTACATCCTGGGCACGAGGAAAATCTCTGTGTTGTACTGTGCCCAGCATTTAGGTGCCATCTGCAATTGGTCAGCTGTTTGCATTTTCATGGTTCCTTTTGACAGTAGTTCCAAACAGCGCCTAATTTTTGTTCTCAGAGATGAGTGCTAAGGATTTTACTACAGTGTTCCTGGCTGTCATATTTCTGAAAAATCAAGTCAGCAGCTGGTGGCAAATAAACCAGTGCTCTCTCTTTCACTACCTGTGACTTGGCATAATTGTAATGGTTAATAACTGGTAGAAATCCGGGGATAAGCTGGCTGTGAGCCACCCAGCAGAAGTGGAGCTCAGCCTTGCAAAGGAAGCTCTTTGAAGGGAGGAATACTGTTCTAGTCAAAAAACAAAACAAAACAAAACAAAACAAAACAAACCTGTGCCAAATCTATTAGGAAGTTCTGGCTAAATTGAAGTATGTGATTTTACCTTGATGTGAGCATTTGGGCCGAATGATCAAAGTACTGTTTTTCTATAATACATGCAAACACACTGCAAGCCCCTAAAAGAATAAAACATTTAATGTTCATTTAGTTAACCCCTTTTGTTGTTACTTACCAGTATTTTAAAATAAGGTCACATAAGTAGTTAATAAAATGTTTCTGTTGTGTTTTTAGGGGTTTCTTCTGAGTAGAAGAGCTAGCTAGGTACTTTAGACAAAAACACTGTAGAAACTTCAGATTTGTGAAAAAGTAAAAGAGTTTGCATTAATATCTTCAATAAAAAGATGTGCTTAAGTCTTCAACAAAACTATATCACCTGGAAATGGTTTATGTTCCTTTCTTTTCTCAGAGTTTTTGTTCTTTCACTGAACAAGCATGTATTGAATGCCCTTAGGCATCCAGCACTATGCTAAGTGTAAGATCTATCTCTGTATCTGGAAGCTCAGTCAGGGAAGGAGATGAATGATACCTAGCAAGTTAGTTCAGTGGTGCAGAAAGGTATGTTTTGAGAGCCATAGGTGGTCATGTGAGCATCTCTGTATCCAGTTGAGGGATTTCCAGAAAAGTTTCTGGGAAAAGGTGGTATCTTTGACGAGTCCTGAAGGATGAGTAAGATTTAACCAAACAAGGGGGGATAGGAGGGATATTCCAGCAAAAGGGAGTAGCTGAGACAGAGCAAGTAAGTGTGTGTGTGTGTGTGTGTTAGAGAGAGAGAGAGTTTGCATGTAGTTTCAAATACCTGGAGCTTGGGGTTGGGTGGTGATAATGGGGCATGGGTAAGAGGCGACAGATGGGGCAGAGGAGGTGACAGGAGCCTCTACGACTTGGTTCTGAGCCTTTGCCACCTTTTACCCTCAGAGATCAGAGGTTGGGAGTGCAGCCTGAGTATGTTCAGCCTGGCTGTGTTCTCAGGCACCTGACCCTGTGGTTGTCGGGTGGCCTTCATGGCACATTTGATGTAGTAAACATAAGGGCTGGCATTTCCGTCTTGTGTTATTAATACAGAGAATTGGAAATTCTTTCTGTGAGTTTATTCAGCATTAGTCCGATATGTGAATATTAAGAATATGTCATTACTAACAATGACATTGTGGTTTTATTGTTAATAATCCACTAAGAATGTTGTTTTAATACTTCAAATATTGGGTTTCTGTTATGTGTCAAGATTTTGACATAGGACACTGTACTTACCACCACAAACGTTTTACAACAGGTCTTACCTCCAATTCTTTAGATGAGGAAACAGGTTCAGAAGGATCAGCTATCTTGCTGGTTCGTAGTAAGTAGCAGACTCATCATTTGAACTTACATTCTTTAACTCCACCAGTTTCACAGCTTTTCCCATCCTCCTGCCCTCCTACCAAAGATGGGATGCTGGTGGCTGCCTGAGGGAATTATCCACTCAAATTAGTTGCTGTTGGCAGCTTAGAGCCATGTTCTGTGGCTCTGCTCAGGCCTCAGCTCTCTCTGGGAGGTCTCTTAACTTCTCTTACAGTAGCTATTTTGTAGAATTTCGGTGTTCTTTCCCTTTCCCACTTCACAAGACAGACCTCAGCTCCTACTTTGCTGAAAAAATAATTACCATCCAATCATGACTCTCTCGTCCTGGCAGGACAAAAACAAGCCCTTCCTTCTGTTTCATGCCCGTCTCTGACCTCACCCCACCTTTGTCAGTCACCTGTCTATAAATTAGTCCCGCTTATTGACCCTCAGTCTCTTCCTTTCTAAGGGAATCTTCCACAAGATCTAAACATCTCTGAGTATATTTATACAAAGGAAAACTGCAGCCATGCAAAGGAATAAACTGCAGTCAGACACAACAACATGCGTGGATCTCACAAACATCACGTTGTGTGAAAAATACTGTAACACCAAAATAATACATATAGTGTAATGCAAAGGATAAGAAATTCTGGAACCCACAAAACTAAGCAGTGTTGCATAGGGATACATGCGTAGATGGTAATAGCATGAATGAAAGCAAAGAAGTGACCGAGCAAAGGTCAACACAAGGTTTGAAAGGCACATGGGGGTTTTGTAAGGCTGGAAATAGTTTCTTGACCATGATTCTGGCTACACAGGTATTTGCTTTATAATTATGTTATAAACAACATACATATGTATTATGCCTTTTAATATGGGATATATCCAGCAAAAAATAAAAATTTAATCATGCCCAAATCTCTAAAAAACAAACGACTTTTTTCTAATTCAAGATAACTTTTGTGCCTGGGCATGGTGACTCACGCCTGTAATCCCAGCACTTTGGGAGGCCGAGGCGGGTGGATCACCTGAGGTCACGAATTTGAGACCAGCCTGACCAACAGGGCAAAACCCCGTCTCTACTAAAAATACAAAAATTAGCCGGGCGTGGTGGTGCACGCCGGTAATCCTAGATAATCAGGAGGCTGAGGCAGGAGCATTGCTTGAACCCAGGAGGCAGAGGTTGCCGTGAGTTGAGATCATGCCACTGCACTCCAGCCTGGGCTAAAGAGTGAGACTCCATCTCCAAACAACAACAACAACAACAACAACCTAACACATCCTAGAGGGACAGAGGGATGGCCTGTCCTCCCGTTCCCATGCCCCCAGCACTTCTTTGGAGCCCTGTCACATGACTCTGGTTACAGTGCCACTCCTAGCTCTGGCCAGGTCACCTTGAGCCTCCTTGTTGCTGAACCCTCTGGTCCTTTTAAAACCCCTTTATGTCCTGCTCTTCTGCGACACTATTGGTGTTGATTTTGCTCCAGTTTCACTACCACTTTAGCTGTTACAGCATCTCTGTCCTGGTTTCCAGGATCTTGCCTTCTCTTGTCCTTCTCTCTTGCTCCTTAGTCTGCCTTGTCCCACTGGACCCACTCCCAAGATGCTGTTGCTCAGGGTTCTTCCTGGTCCTCCTCTCTGCCCACCCCATGCAGAGGTTCCTCACACTGGCTGTGCACGGGATCACAAGCACCGCACCGAGCAAGCAGAAGCCTGGGCCCCACCTCCCAGGGCATCTGACTGTATTGACTTGGGGTGGAGCCCAGATACAGAGGTTGCTTTAAAGTTCTCTGGGTGGCTCTAATGTGCACAGGTCTGAAGACCACTTTGTGGCCATGCTTACTCTCAAGTTCTCTGAGCGATTCTAATGCTCATGAAGGATGAAGACTACTTCCTGCCATGCTTACTCTATAAACCCTCCTTGAGTCTTCCCATGGTTTCATTTTGACCATGGCTGCAGATACATTTAAATGTCCATGGCTTCTGATAGACACCTCTGCCACAGGCTGCCTTGAACAGAGACCCATATATTGAACTGCCCAATGAGCATCGCCTTGTAGGTAGTTGCTGGCTTCTCATATTCAAAGCCGAACTCATTCCCTCCACCCAAATGGGTGGGGTGGGTATAATCATGTGTCCAGTTATGAAGCTTGTAAAGTGAGATGTCATTCTTAACCCATTCCCTCTCTACCCCTGATGGCAAATCATCCAGTCTTGTCAATAGATTCTGATTATGACTAAATTGTTCCAAATTTGCCTCTTGGTTGCCACATGTACCAGTGATGTAGTTCACGCCCATTCTCCTGAATCACTCAGCACCCTCCTCACTGGGCCAGCAGGTTGTTCTGCTCACTGCAGTTAGACCAGTCATTCCCAAGTGTGAATCTCCCTGTCCTACCGCTCTGCTTTAAGCACCTCCCAGTGTCTGCCCATTTCTCAAACAACCATTCAAACAGCTCATAAGGCTCACTGACACTGTAGCTGCATTTAAGCTCTGGAATGTGCTACACGCCATGTCCTTCACAATGAGCTTGCTTCTCTGGCTGGTGAAGAGCCCTGTCACTGTCCCAATCTCACTGACACTTCACTTGGTGAACCCCAGCCATTATAACACAACATACACATCAATTATCAGGGTTCCATGGCTGCTCCTCCGCTGTGTTCTGTGTGACCTCCTTTGTGTTTCCTAAAGCACTGTGTCTCCACCCCCAAGTGAACCTGCACCACCTTGGCAGGTGCAAGTGAACCTGCACCACCTTGGCAGGTATCCCTTGACTCATCCTCCTCCAACACTGAAGGCAGCAGTATGTAGTGACCATAACTGGGTCCTGCATCCTCACAGAGTGCCTGGCACACCTGTGGATGGAAACCACTAAGATAGCTTTTGTAAGCTTTTCTGAAAAATGGATTTGAGAATCCTAATATTAAGAAACAAATAAGGGAAGAAAGGTTTCAGATAAATCAAATGGCAGATACTGAGCAAGGAGTGATGCAGTTCTGGAAATGCAATTTTGCTTCATTGATATTCTTGACTGATTATTTATTCTGGAAACATTGGTTGAAATATTGCTGTGTTCATGGCACTATGAGAGAATCTACAAGAAATTATAAAGGGAGTATACATACTACCAAGGAGCTTGTATAGTAATGTTGAAAGTATACAAAATATGTGAATACAGATGACTTAATACAAAAGAGCAAATTATGAGTATTTTAGAAGAAGCACAGAAAAAGATACCCAGGGCTTTAGTACTAAGGAGGGAGAGATTAATTTGCAGTGGCGTAGTGACAGAAAGCTTCCTAGAGGAAGTGATGGTCACTGTGGCATCACTTCCACATCACTCCACATCATTAGTGGAGTCAGCCAACTGCATTAAATAAGAAGGTGGCAGGGAAGTACTGTTTATTGGCAGAAGAGAGGCCTGGCCCTGCTCTTATCTCCTTCAGGTTCCTTCAGTGAGGCTGCTGGCACACACAGGAGCATGGGCATGCTTCTCCCTGCTTTACTCACTGTCATCTGAAATATGTATTTTACACATTAATCTTATTTTATGTAGATGT
>NW_012117932.1:7708379-7711208 GCF_000951035.1 Colobus angolensis palliatus | reverse complement strand
AATACAAAAGAGCAAATTATGAGTATTTTAGAAGAAGCACAGAAAAAGATACCCAGGGCTTTAGTACTAAGGAGGGAGAGATTAATTTGCAGTGGAGTAGTGACAGAAAGCTTCCTAGAGGAAGTGATGGTCACTGTGGCATATTAGTGGAGTCAGCCAGCTGCATTAAATAAGAAGGTGGCAGGGAAGGACTGTTTATTGGCAGAAGAGAGGCCTGGCCCTGCTCTTATCTCCTTCAGGTTCTTTCAGTGAGGCTGTTGGCACACACAGGAGCATGGGCATGCTTCTCCCTGCTTTACTCACTGTCATCTGAAATATGTATTTTACACATTAATCTTATTTTATGTAGATGTCTGTGTGTGTGTGTCTGTGTGTGTTGTGTGTGTGTGTGTGTGTGTAGCTCACCATAGTATCTCCAATGCCTACAATAGTTCTTGGCATCTAGTAAGTGTTCAATTAATATTTTTGGAAGAAAGCAAAAGGAGGGAGGAAGGGAGGGAAGGATTTCATTTGGATTAGGTCTTAATCTCCAGGTAGGTAGACTGTGGAGAAACATCAGTGATGACATTGTATTCCAGATGGAGGACAATTCCAAACATTGTGCAAGTGTATATTGGAACAACTTAAAACACTGTGTTTCATTATTAGTGTTACTGGGCGTTCAACAGCCAGTGTTTGAAAAAGTAAGTATAGCCATGAGCTCAAGTTATCTTTGAGTTGTTCATTATTAGCAGGACATGAAAAGAAAAGCACCCTAGGAGTGGAGTAGAGGAAGGCAGAAGGTTAGTGATCTTGAATCACGTGAATCGGTAAATACGTTTGAGAAAACTTCTTCCATTCTCCATTGTCTGCATTTACCAAACAAAGCAAAATGAACACTTAGAGGGTTCAAAGGAGCCTACAGGAGGCACTGTCACATCATTCTGTGTAATCTTTCAGCATTTTGGAAGTGAAGTGTTATATTAATACACGTTGCTACTTTTTGGTTTTTATTTGCTTTTTTTTTGCCAACACTTGCCTCCGATTAATATATGTGTCACAGTTTACAAAACTTTATCAGGTTTGTTATACAATGTAGCATTTTCAAACTATTTTGAATAGGCAGTCTGTTGCAGTCTTTGTTATCCTCTGTATCACAGCTTCTGAAAACAGAAGATACGATTCCCATTTCCATGAATGAATGTGTTAGTCTTTAATACTAATCAGATACGAGTTAGTTGTGTACAAAACATGAAGACTAATCTTTGTTTTTCCCAAGACTCCAGTCCGTCTTCTTTGTTTTTGTTATCAGTATATCCAGTTTCATATTTTCTTGTACTGTTATCATCCCTGAAATTGCTTTTTGGGAATCACTGAGTGAAAGATGCAGTATACAAACAAATGGGATTAAATATGGAAGACAGATGATATGGGCTGTGTTCTGTGATGTGCCAGGGAGTTAACCAGGCACAGCTCATTAACACTAATGGAAAAATTCATCACTTACCATGTGCATTCCCGGACACTATAGAGGCAATTTCTCCCCCTAATTTGCTGTATAATTTGATTAATTCTAAATGTTCTAAGAACTGAAAAGAAGCTATTATATCAATCATGCATCTTAAAGATTATCTTTCATTAATTTAAATTTGAACTCCATTGAGGAAAGACTTCCTCTCCAAAAGCCAATTTCTTTTTTTTATAAATATAGCTATGACATCCTAAACACTATGTTCTTCTTTAAACTTCCAAATAATGAGTAGTATATATCTGCCATATTTTAAATGTAACTTACACCTTTATTGCATTTTAAGTATTGCTGGAGATTTAGACAAAAAGTGGGTATTCTCCATTTCAGGTTTAGAATATGAATACAGAGCAGAGATTTTAAAATAGGGACATCCTGCGCTTATCCAGAGATTAGTTATTTGCAGATCTGTGTACACAGAGCAAAGCTGAGACATAGGGAGTAAGCCAGAAGAGGCCTCTGTGCAGTCAAAGAATAAGCACAGCATCTTTGTGCCTTCCTTACAGGCTCTAGTTGTGATGCACTCAATTTGAATACTTCAAAAGACATGCTTATCTGCTTTCCTAGTCAGTCAGTGTGATGTGCCAATGCAGCAAAGGGAGAGATTTCATTGGAAGGTAGACTAACTATGGAGAAAAGACGTGATCCTCAGTTGTCAAAGAATGTAATGCTAGGATCAATTCCTTTTAAAAATAGGTTTAAAAGTCTATAATTTTAGAGACGGAACAGGACTGTTTTGACAGTGACTTGAGGTCATTAGTTCAGTTACACATTGATGTGTGTGCATGTGTGTGTGTGTGTTTGCAGTAGTCAGGAAATTGTTTAGCCTCGTTAAGCAAGTGGGCATCTCTACTAGTTAGTTGTCTATTTTCACCTAATAAAATTTATTTAGGAAAGATAAATACTGAATGAGTTCACTTTATTGGATCTAAAAACGTTGAACTCATAGAAGCAGACGGTAGAAAGGTGGTTACCAGGGACTGGGTGGGGTTGTGGAGATGTTGGCACAAAGTTTCAGTTACAGGAATAAGTCAAGGAGATCTATTGCACAACATGTTGACTATAGTTAATAACAATGTGTTGTATTCTTGAAAATTGCTAAGAGAGTAGATTTTAATTGTTATTATCATAAAAAATAAGTATGAGAGGTAATACATATGTTAATTAGCTAGATTGAGTCATTCTCCAATGTATCCATATTTGAAGACATCATATTGTGTACAGTAAATATGTATATACATCTGTATAATTTTGTCAATTATAAATAAATAAAATGTGTTCCAGCGCTCAGAAGAGAAGGGCAGATGCTCAGTAGTTCACAC
>NW_012117932.1:7676872-7708329 GCF_000951035.1 Colobus angolensis palliatus | reverse complement strand
GTAAATATATATGTATATACATCTGTATAATTTTGTCAATTATAAATAAATAAAATGTGTTCCAGCGCTCAGAAGAGAAGGGCAGATGCTCAGTATGAGAGGTACTACATATGTTAATTAGCTAGATTGAGTCATTCTCCAATGTATCCATATTTGAAGACATCATATTGTGTACAGTAAATATATATGTATATACATCTGTATAATTTTGTCAATTATAAATAAATAAAATGTGTTCCAGCGCTCAGAAGAGAAGGGCAGATGCTCAGTAGTTCACACACCAGGGAGACTGAGCAGACACCCTTTGCAGTGGGCTGTTTCTTGTCTTTTGTCTCTCTCTTTCACATTTTCAGCTTCCTCTTGGATTCTCCATCTCTAGTGACAAGGAAAGGCCGTCTGCCATGAAACCTCAATATGCAGGTGATATCATGGGCTGAAGTGGGGTTCTTAGCAGAGAAAGTTTGCTCTGCATAAAGTTGGCCCAGGGACTACTGTGCTTAAAAAATAATAATATTTTTTTTAAAAATCTAGGTCACTTTTTTACATTATAATTCAAATACAATGCAGTTCACTCATTTAAAGTGGTTATTCACAGCCATTCAGTGGTTTTTAATGAAGTCACTGAGTTGTACAATCATCACCACAATTTTAGAACACTCTCATCAGCCCCAAAGGAAACTCTTATCCATTTGCATCTTCCTTTCATTTTCACTCCTTTGCAGCGCTATTTATCTCATTTCTCTTTCTTACCTCTCCAGCTCCATCTTATTCTCTTTTTTTGATCCTTCTCTTCCTGCTTGCTTCTCTTCTTAGGTTCTTTCTTTTCCTTGCAAATGGTGAACGTAACTCTTGGTCTAGGCAATGTTCATTGCTAAGGAAGAAAAGGAAGCCAGAGGAGAGATAGGACCTGGGGGATGGAAGGAAAGGGAGCAAAGGGGTGTAAGGAAGAAAGGAACCATTTATACACAGGTCTGAGACCAGCTGGAAATGGGCATGAACAAAATTCCATGAACACACAGAAAATTAGAAAATGAGAATGCAGCTATCCAGCACTTTCCTCCTCTCTTACCCTTGTTCTTTTATTATTCTACAAAATAGTAACTATAGGCAGACAAGTGATGCTCATGTGTAGCTGTCATTGACCATGTCTTCTCTGATGCATGCAGCAAGCACACATACATGTGTGCACACACCCCCCGCACAATACACATGTACACCCAACTGCAAACACACCACACACATACACATGTGCACCCACATGTACACACCCACCCACCCATGCCACACATACAACCCCCCACATATACGTGTACACCCACATACACACACCACACATATACACATACACCCACATGCGCACAGCCACACGTCCCCCACACACATACACATGTACAGCCACATATACACATCCACCCACCCATGCCACACATACAACCCCCTATACACACAAGTATACATGTGGATACACACATCCACATGCACACACACAGCCCCCACACATACATGTGTCCACTGGCATGCACGCACACATGCAGAAAGACACCACAAACACACGAGAGAGAAATACAAAAGCAGAACAGGTATGCGTGTGTGTGTGTGTAAGAACTGACTCTCATAAATGTACAGATGACATTTCCAAAATAATGGTAAGTGCCACATATTTTCACTCTATTACCAGTAAATTAAATTTTGTAACTCGATAGGAGTCTGAGATATAAATGACATTAGAGTTTCCACTGGAAGCAGAGACGCTGCCAGCCTGGGAGGAGTATGTAGACTGAGTTATCATACTTCACCACAAAGTTGTTTTAAATCATATCTGTGGGCCGTTAGTAAATATCTGTGGTAAGGCACATCCTTGGCTCTACATACAGATGCTGTCCACTCCTCCTTCAGTCCGTGTGTAAATCCACCTCAGCCTGCCCTGGTCCAGGTCCGGAGTCTATTAGCCCCAGTGCATGTGGGCTGACAGATGGCTCAGTGCCTGGAGGGTGCACTGACCTTCCACTTCTCTTTTATTTAAGGGAAAAAGGAAATATTAGAAAAGACCAAATGAAAGTTTGAAGAAGTAATGCAAATCTCTCTCATTTTTAAATAAAGAGAGGATCAGGGACCCGTGGTTGTTAGGGATCTTCTGTGTGTTGAGACTCTCCCCGACCTGGCATCTTCTGGGGTGCATGGGCAGATTCCAAGGGGGCTGCGAGCTCACTGACAGGTCTGCTGCCTTTGTGTAGGTTTGCACGTGGGCATTTGTTTAGCCAGGGGTACCACAGTGTTCAGTAGATTCTCACAAGGATTTTGACCCCAAACAGGCTCTGGAATGGTATTAATGAATCATTCAGAAAGGGCCTCCAAGAAGAGCATGTAGCCTAGTAGAGAGGTGTTAAGGCCAGCAAAAGGGCAGGGACGTCCTGGACAGCTGCTGTGTCACCCACAGGGTTGTCACTGGTGCCCAGGAATTTGGAGTTGATTATCCTAGAAATGAGAAATGCAAGCCTCATGACAATGGTTATGACAATGACTAAATCCATCTACATACATACACATACTTGCATAATGCCTGCACACATGGTATAAACAAATAAAATCAGAAGGAAACAGGAAAATGTTTCTTAAAAAGCGGTCCAGTCCTGATCTAAATTCACACTTAAAAAGTGGTCCACTACTGATCTAAAAGATATTGGCCATTTTTCAGAGAAAAGATCATGTGATCTATTGAGAAAGAGATTGCATGTTATAAAACCAGAAAGAAATCCTGATTTACCTTCACTACTTTTCTTCCTCCAGACCATCCCTACCTTAAACTCTCTCTAAATGTACACATCTGCATAGATTCACAGTCCCTTGAAAGTCACAATTCAGTCGTTCCTTGGTACCCATAGGAGATTGGTTCCAGGACCCTGGAGAATACCACAATTTGAAGACGCTCAGTCCCTTATATAAAGTGGTGTAGTATTTGCCTGTAACATGTACATACTCTCCTGTACACTTTAAATCATCTCTAGATTCTTTGTAATACCTACTACAAAGTAAAAGCTAAGTAAATAGTTGTTGTACTATATTTGTTTTTTGTGTTATTTTTAATTGTTTGAGTTTCTTTTTCAAATATTTTTTATCTGTGGTTGGTTGAATCTGAGGATGTGGAGAGACACATGTACCCCAAAAAGCAAAGAGGAGGCCCTCAGAAGGCTCAGAGGAGGGGAAGTGGGACAGCCATCGAGCTAGTGTTTCTGAGTTCTAGAAATGCCCTGAGATTGACTGCTTCAATTAATTTTTTTAAATGAATGGACTCCTTGTCAATGACTCTAGCTGTGAAATCCCATTCTATAAAACCATGATGAGATCAGTTGATGGTCCTGCATAATCTATATTATTGCAAATTGGACCTAGTTTCAATCTTCATAGATTGTATAACTAACACATCTGGAGAGCTTAATATGCCAGCTTATCCGCACAGATTTGCCAACAACACGTGCAACTGGAAAATTTCTATTGAAACTTTTTTATAAGCAAGTTTTTAAATTGACAAATTTAAAGACAAAAGAAAACTTTTTCTGCTGTTTTGAATATGATTTCCCCTCAGTGCCAGGCACAAGTCCCACATCTTCCTGGAGTCTTCCCCTGGCTGCAGTGATGTTGTTCATGTCTGAAAGTATCTTTAGACTAAAGCATATGTGCTCGACCATTTATGGCTGTCATTAACTATCCACAACCTGGACTCAGTTGGAGACCAGGGACCATGCGTGACACTCCTGTTTTAGTTGGTGTAGCAAGGGCTGAGAGTCTCCTTGCTCAAATTAGATGAGAACCCCACTCCAGGAGTGTGATGGATGCGGGAGGAAGCCTCTTCAGACCATCTCCTTCCTGTTGGCATGGCACGTGATTTTGGGGGGAGCTCAAGTGGTTAATCCTGTTTCTCACTTGTCACTTGGGCAAAGTAAAGAAGTTGAAGCGGTGCTTGGTAAAACCTTTGGAGATTTCCAGGCAACGTTAAATAGATACATGAAATGTGCAGTGGCCAATCTGTGAGAGGCTGAAACTTTGAGAAGCATCTATCTTCTGCTTCAGCCACAGGCGTCTGCTGGTGGTGCCCCAAAAGTCATCTTCAAGTCCAAATTTTCTACCTCTGGTCACCTGCAGAATGAGTCTAGAGTTATACTGCCAGTCCTGCCACTTAAAATGTTAGTAACAAAGTTTATTAGCTTAGCCCCACATCAGCATCGCTGCCCTCCCCATCTTGATCATCACAATCATGAGTTTCCATTCCATTGTTTTCTTTAACAACTCCCACATTTATTAAGATTCCAATACCACTATTTTTGTAGAATGTGTTCAGATCCAACATCTCCTTCTGTTGCAGCCACTCACCCAGACCCGCCTGCATGCTGTCCAGGTCCTGCCCGCATCCCTCAGGCTGCTGCTCACAGCCAGGGCAGTGAGGATGGTCTTCCGGACTGTTGTCTACGCACTTTCCCAATTCAAGAGCCAACTGAATCTGATCAGTTGAGCTCCTAGCCAGATATTGTCCTCCAGTCCCCATCGCAAGGAAGGGTCCTTCCCGGGCCCACCCCTCAGCCCCTCAATATATCGTCTCTGTCTCCTCCCTTGAACTGATGGAGGCCAGTCCTATTTGAAGAGCCTGCCTCTGCCTCCTCCTCTGCAGCAAACTAGGAAACACAAGGGCGGCAACAGGAGCGATTTTATGAAAACGTAACTTTTCTATATTATATTTAATGAAATAATGTGCACTGTTAATGAAATCATAGGCACTCTTCTAATGCCCGGTTTTATATTAAATGCTTAATAAGTATATATGCCTATTGTTATGATGTCATTTTAAAACATACACATAATTATAATAAACAACAATGTTTGCCTACGTTTGCCTTTTAGATTTGTAATTCACCTTTTTGTAGTTCCCAGGTCAAAGTCCCTTGAGGTGGGACCCCTGCCATGTGTTGGGCACCACATCCCTAGCCTAGGGCTGTGCACACGGGGGCATTCTGCAGAGATTTGTGGATGGATTTAAACGGCAGAGGCTTTTGCCTCCTAATCCTGGCTTTAACTAAAATAGGATACTATTTGGATGCTTATAAAGCTGTGTTAGGTAAAATGTTGTATTTGACTGTGTACGTGCAACTTTAGTATGTGTATATGTGGGTATGAAATGTTTAAATTTCCATTTAAAACTTGCTAGGATAGAGCTTTAAAGCCTTTTTCTGGCAGAAAGTCAAGGCTCTCTCTTCTCTATTTTCTTCTCTTTTCTCAGGGTTTTTATAAATTACAGCTTGTCCCAATAAGAAATTATCCAGATGGCCAGTTCTCCACATTACATTTCATCCCATGCAGAGAATGTGCCTTTGTTCTAAAGAATTCCTTTCTCACCATGTTTTATTCTTGCAGCAACTCAGTACATTTGGGAATGAAATTTTAAAAACACTAAACAGCTTAAATTCCCTCAAAGTATTCTATGTTCCCTCTTCATTCTTCTCCATGTACAACCAACAATACCAAGGGTGTTATATAAATATGTTAATATCATCAGGATCCATTTGGCAAAGTACCTAGTATGTACAAGGCATTGTGCCAGGTGTTTCATCATTTTTATTTTCTCTGATGTCTTCAGAGAAAAATCTAGCCCCAGAAGCAGTTTGGCAGAGCAGTTAAAAGACTAGACCCTGGCATCAAGCTGCCGGGGAGTCAGTCCTATCTGTATAACTTCTTAGCTGTTTGACCCAGAATGACTTCTTTAACCTCTCTGTGCCTCAGTTCCTTCATCCATAAAATGCAGATAATAATAGTCCCTACTTCACAGGGGTATTTTAAGAATTGCATGAGCTAATATATAAAGGAAACTTAATTCAGTGTATCATGCATAGTAAAAACTACGGAAGTATGACCTGTTGTTGCTCTTAATATTAGACTAATCAAGGTGTGTTTTGATGATATCGTTCTTTGATTTTTGTATAATTTTACTACCTAAATTTAATAGAAATGAAAATATCTATTCATATATTTTAGGTGAGACTGAGAGTCTTTTTTCTTTTTCTTTTTTTTGAGGCAGAGTTTCACTCTTGTTGCCCAGGCTGGAGTGCAATGGCACGATCTTAGCTCACTGCAACTTCCACCTCCCGGGTTCAAGTGATTCTCCAGGCTTAGCCTCGAGAGTAGCTGGCATTACAGGCACCCGCCATCACTCCTGGCTAATTTTTTGTATTTTTAATAGAGACGGGGTTTCATCATATTGGCCAGGCTGTTCTCAAACTCCTGACCTCAGGTGATCTGCCTGCCTCAGCCTCCCAAAGTGCTGAGATTACAAGTGTGAGCCACCGTGTCCGGCATAGACTGATAGTCTTTTCTAAAATATTGGCTGGGTGCAGTGGCTCAAGCCTGTAATCTCAGCACTTCGGGAGATCAAGGCAGGAGAATCACCTGAGATCAGGAGTTCAAGACCAGCCTGGCCAACGAGGTGTAACCCCATCTCTACTAAAAATACAAAAATTAGCCAGGCGTGGTGGCATGTGCCTGTAATCCTGCTACTTGGGAGGCTGAGGCGGGAGAATCACTTGGACCCTGGAGGCAGAGGTTGCTGTGAGCTGAGATCATGCCACTGTACTCCAGCTTGGGAGATAGAACGAGACTGTCTCAAAAAAAAAAAGAAAAAAGAAAAAGAAAAATTGGTGTTGTTCTCAACAACGTATAGTTGAAAAACCATTTATTTGAATAATATTTTAGAATAGTGTATGGTAGAAAAAGTAATATTGATCGTATTGTCTTGAAAGAAATAGATGTTCATCCTTATCACCTATATATATATATATATTTTTATTATACTTTAAGTTCTAGGGTACATGTGCACAACGTGCAGATTTGTTACATATATATACATGTGCCATGTTGGTGTGCTGCACCCATTAACTTGTCATTTACATTAGGTATATCTCCTAATGCTATCCCTCCCCACTACCCCCTCCCCACAATAGGCCCTGGTGTGTGATGTTCCCCTTCCTGTGTCCAAGTGTTCTCATTGTTCAATTCCCACCTATGAGTGAGAACATGCAGTGTTTGGTTTTCTGTTCTTGTGATAGTTTGCTGAGAATGATGGTTTCCAGCTGCATCCATGTCCCTACAAAGGACACAAACTCATCCTTTTTTATGGCTGCATAGTATTCCATGGTGTATATGTGCCATATTTTCTTAATCCAGTCTGTCACTGATGGACATTTGGGTTGATTCCAAGTCTTTGCTGTTGTGAATAGTGCTGCAGTAAACATATGTGTGCATGTGTCTATAGCAGCATGACTTATAATCCTTTGGGTATATCCCCAGTATGCCCCCAATCTTTTAATATCTCAGGGTTGTTTTCTGTTTTTAAAACAGCTGTTTTTAAAGAGCTCCCTTCAAGATTTCATGAAGATTTCTAATTTGGTTTCTTATTTCTATCAAGGACAATACTGCTTTACAAACTCTAAATGACAGATTACATTTGCCTTTGATGTGTTAATTAATTTGGAAAGGATATAATTGGCAATTAACTTATTTAATATAGAATGTATCTGTGCATATTTGAATCTACAGATCAGTGTTTACTTGAAGACTATGGAATGATAAAAGGTCACCTTTTCCTTTTTCTCGATTGTGGTAAAAACTCTTAGTATGAGATCTATCTTCCGAACAAAATTTTAATGTACAAATACAGTATTGCTTGCTATAGGCACAACGTTATACAGCCGATCTCTAGAACTTAATCATCTTGGCAACTAAAACTTTATACCTGTTGGACAGCAACTCCCCGTTTCCCCTCCCTGCAGCCTCTGGCAACTACCATTCTATTTTCTGCTTCTTAAGTCTTTATCTACATAAGATACCTCATATAAGTGGAACCATGCAGTATTTCTTCTTCAGTGACTGGCTTCTTTTATTTAGCATAAAGTCCTCATGGTTCATCTATGTTGTCACATGTGGCAGGATTTCCTTTTTTTAAGGCTTAAGAATATACCATTGTATGTATATAGCACATCTTCCTTATCCTTTTGTGCATCAGTGGACATTTAGATTCTTTCCACCTCTTGTCTATTATGAATAATTCTGCAATGAATGCGGGTGTACAAATATCTCTTTGAGGTGCTCATTTCAGTTCTTTTGGATAAATATCCAGAAGTGGGATTGCTGGATCATATGTAATTTTTAATTTTTTTTTTAGGAACCTCTATGCTGTTTTCTAAAGAGGCTGAATTATTTTACGTCCTCATCAGACGGGTTCCAGTTTTTTCACATCCTCACCAATACTTGTTATCTCTTGTTTTAACTCTGACCCAAGGAGGAGCTGGGCCACCTTTTGAATTGAGATCCAAAATGCATGCTTTTGCAGTGCCCCACAGGACTCCGCAGAGCATGGCTTGTTGTGGGGAGGGCAGCAGGATTTCTGCAAATCTGTAGTTGTTAGTGTTTGGGAACACTCAGCCCAGGCAGTTGAAAGATGGACTAGTTTGGCTTTTCTTTTTCTATCACACAGACTGCACTTCTAATCTCAGCGCATAGGTTTGTCAAGATAACTGAATTTATCACTTTGAGAAAGAACTTTCAAAACATTTCAGTGTGCTGTTGACACTGGGTCAATATTAATGTTGAACACACAGGTTAGATGCTTGCGGGTATACATAAACATATACCTGTGTAAACATATCCTCATGCATATTCAGGTAACTGTTTAGTTTCATTTAAATTCAGTATATTGAACTTAGGGCATTCCAAAAGATGGAATTATGATTCATTGCCAAAATGCATAGTTTTAATTCATGAATAATTTTTAAAATTGTGCTTGAAGACATTCTGAGTTATTTTCCAGGTGTCCTTTGAACAACTTTCCAAGATAAATGCCTTCACTTCTGTGACATTTTGTTTGAATTTAAAAAAAGAGGACAAACATACTTTAAAGCCTTTTGCAGAAACTAAATATTTTTAAAACTAGAATATTTCAATTAAAAATAACCTTGACATGTTCACACCACTTAACCAAAATATTACAATTAAAAAGGTGAAAACAATTTGTATATACTAACAAAAATGTTCATTTTAATAACGGAAACACAAACTTATCACTGTAATTGTTTTGATTGAGTTAGTAATGTAGCATTTTAATCACTTCATTCATTTAATTTAGTGCTTCATGTTAACTGTGTAGTTAGAGTATTGGTAAAAATTTTAAACTGCAGATCTATTCATCAGATCTTCTCCATGCATAAATTAGACAAATTACTTACAGTACATTAAGCTGATTTCAGCATACATTTTGTAAAGGCCGTTAGTGTTGCTACATAGCATGCTATTACATTCCTTGAGTATACTTTATACCTTGGAAGTTTCTAGTAATCATACACTAAGATACTCTAGAGGAAGGATAGTGTATATGTATATATATACACACACACACACACACACACTCTCTCTCTCTCTCTTGCTCTCTCTTTCACCTTCACTCTTAATGCATTTTTTCCTTCCTGTCTAGTTTGCTGAAAATATTACCTATAACAAACAGCACAGATAATGTACAAGCTCAATTAAAGGGCATCTCTTAATGCATACCAATTAAATATCACATCTTGGGTTTGACTTTTTGGTACTTGAGCAGACATTAATGAAATGACTAAGCTCATAACTCCAATGGAGGTTGCCCTTCATGTTCATCTATTTCTGTGTGCACCAGCTGCAGAGTTCATCTTCTTGCCATGTGCTCTAGGCTTTACGCTTTCAAATTTGTGAATATTTTCAAAACCATATCAGGAGCCTAGTGGGCTAAACTGTGATAGAAGATAAGTGTCCTCCAGGATGCGGCTAATTCTCCAGTTTGCAGTTGGGCTTTTGTTGTTTCTTCTATAAAATGGATACAGGTGTCAGAATGTGAGGAAGGCTTGATTAATCTTTCTAGAAGAACAAAGGTAGCTCCTCAGAGGAAGAAGTTGACCTGAGATGGCTAAATAGGGGGACTGGAAATAAAGGAACAAACATGGGCTAAGTTTGGAGACACTGATTAAGGGAGTGAGATGAGACTGAGAACAAGTTCTGCACTGATTGAGATGTGGGAAGGTTTTTCTCTAGATGTCTAAGCTTAAAATCCTGCTTGGCGTCAATTTGAGTGACACTAAATAGATAATTTGCCATACGCCAGATACATGACTGGTATTTCTTTAGACACTGATATGCTGCTGAGCTGCTGAAGCATGAGATAGCCCAGTTTTACTCAGTTCACACTGATAAACAATTACAGTCTCTGATTTTAAGAAATTCAGTTATAGTAGAGAAGATGGATATATACAAACAGTAGTATAATGAGGAAAATATAATAAAAGGTGGAAGGTGTGTGTTAAAACTGGAGGGCAGTGGTTATTTTGATGTGACCAGAGCTTAGGTTTTATAGGGAGTGAAGATGGAAATGACTTGAAAAGCTGGCCTGGGGTCAGATGGAAGGGGTCTTTGAATACCATGCAGAAGAATCTCAACTTCGGTCTAAGGGCACACATTTATAACAAGTGGAAGGAAAGGAAGAAAGAAATAATGGCTCCTTCTTTCTGGGATGCATCTGCAATGTGAAAATTGAATACCTGTAATCAATAGGAGCATGAATTACAGAAAGATAAATTAGAGTTGGAGAGAAATCGCATTTATTGAGTGCACATATGCCATGAAGTGTACTAAGCCCTCTTTATTCAGAGCAACTCTTATACTGACACATGAGTGGATTCGAGTCTGCAGGTTGCAGCTGAAGAAACTGTAAGCTGGAGAGGGTGAGCACTGGGATAGAAGCAAGATTGAAACTCAGTCTGGCCTGTATGGACAGCCTCTTTTGCTACCACGAGTCTTCGTGGGTGCTTTAGTTGAGTAGAACAAGTTCTTCCTTTAGAAAGACAAGCAGAGAGAGGGTGCTTGTTGAGGAAGAGTCTCCAATAAAGTCCTTAACATTAAAAGAATCATTAGGGGACCTCTGCTTCCAGAAAAGGGCAATAGACATACTTTTCTCTATTCCTCCCACCCAAACCTGGATATTATACATCAGGCGAACAGAGGAAGACTTTGAAAGGTGGAGAGAAGGACGCAGACCCATTGGGGATCCGGAGACCCAGGGAACAGCACCGTGGTGAGTTCCCTGTGTTTTTCTTCTCCTCATAAATCCTCGGCTGGTTGTTGGAGAAGATGAAAACCTGGAAAAGCCAATGGAAAAGGCAACCAGGGCAAATCAAGACTGCATTAGCCTGTAAATGCCTGCCTCTGGGTCTCCCAGCACAAGGACTATGCTATGGCTTCCTTCATATTTTCTTTTTTGGATGGTGTTAAAAACCATGTCCCCCTTCATCAGCCTGATTAGTGCCAATAGTTAAGTGATTTGTTTCAGGACTTCCCAAGGAAGTGCCACGAGGCCTTGGGAAAGTTGCTTACGCTGTGTGAGCCCATTGTCTTACCGGTAAAATAAATATGCTAATACCTTTTGGTATTCAGCCAAAACTATATATGCATCAGAAATAATACATGTAAAGCACCTTATATTATAGTGGGCCTATAGCATACATTCAATAGGGGTAGCTTTTTAATTCTTATTATAAATTATTCTTTTTGGTACATACGTCTTAAGTTCTTCACTGAATTCATATTCTCTAAAGTACCTAGCAGGTAGCAGATGCTTATGGATTGTCGAATCAATACCTGACTAGATTAATAAACCAATAGATCAATACTGATTATTACAAATTACAGAACATGCATGTAAAGGCGCCCTTCCCTCTGTAGCAAAGGTTGCTGATACAGGTATAGATCATGCTGGGCCAGGCTGATATCATCTTAGCCATCCTGTCCCCAGTTCCAGAGTCCATTCTAGATATTGGTACTAAAATCCTTTTGGGGTTAGAATGCGTATGGCCTTCCCCAGGAAATCCAGTCTATTTTTATTATGTTTGCTGGACTCGTAATAAAATTGTGGACCAGAACTTGTGCTCAGAAAAGAATCAACTGCCTTGATATTGATTCATTTGACCATGTGCTTCTCTAGGTGTAGCCGATGATAACACTGTGATGGTAATAACAGCTACCATTTCATAATGTGTGTGTGTGTGTGTGTGTGTGGCATGTGTTTGTGATTTCTCAGGGTCACAGCAACCCTTATGAGTTGGATCTCCTTTTCTCATTTCACTAGAGAGAATCTCTGAAGCTCTGGCAGGAAGTACCTCCCCCAGGGTCATGTACAAGTGACCTGTCTTGGGTGTGTCTTCCCTGGTGTAGCTGCCTCAGTTCTAGCAGTGGCAGAGGTTTGGGGCCTCTTTGGAGACAGGGACGTGGGCACAGGGATCTAACGGAGACAGCCCATCAGACTTCAGAAGGAACCAGGTCATTGGCCCTGGCAGATCCTTCTGCCCATAGCCTGCTGTTGGGTTCTGATAACATCCAGGACTCAGGACTCAGCCTTGATTTGTGAGGGGAGATAACAGACTCAGCAGACCTGGGCTTGGGCCTCTCCTCTCTCACCTACAAGGTGTCCTTTCACACCCCAGCACAAAACTTCCCAGCAAAGCTCCAGAGGATTAAGCAGAACTGCAGATATAGTATTTCTGCATACATGAATATTAAGAAATGAAAACACAGTATTCTCTGGTATCAGCAAATATGCTCAGTTACCCATAGTCTTTTCTGATACAGTCAAACCAGGGAATACATAATTAAGGATACAAACTGAGTTAAGTGTTATGTGACTTCTGCATTGTTCCATTGGAAATACATCTGTATGCTATTCTTAGATTTTTAAGTTTCTAAAATTGTAAATGCCATGTGTGCTTGACTCTGCCTATAATTCTTTGTTGACCAGTGTCTGTGGTTCTAGAACCTGAGATTTTCTGAAAAGGCGATACGAAAACAAACTGTTATTTGAGTGTGCTCAGGGAAAGAAGAATGTTGCTATGCAATTGTTAAATATTAGATGTAAGTCTGCTCTAATGACAATGGATCCCTGATTTGTCACTATATACTGATGACTGTGCTCTCATTTTTATACAAACCAGTGCTTTTGGCTGCCCGTATTCAGACATGAACTTGAAAAAGGAGGCAACACTTCATGATCGTTTGAGAGAACAAACACAGGCAAATTTGGAATCAGAGTCTTCACATTCTAAATCAAAAAACCTCTGTAGTTTGAACTTCAATGGAAAACATGAAAAGGTGAACAGTCAACCCAGGTAAGAAACTTCTTGAAAATGTGAACCAGAAAGTAAACCATGTAGAATAGTAAAAGAACAATTTTGTTAATAGTAATAGTTTCTATTTATTTCTCCAAAGGAATTATTTTTATTTCTGGATATTATTGT
Source organism: Colobus angolensis palliatus (assembly GCF_000951035.1). Taxonomy (NCBI): domain Eukaryota; kingdom Metazoa; phylum Chordata; class Mammalia; order Primates; family Cercopithecidae; genus Colobus; species Colobus angolensis. The sequence continues at coordinate 7,694,983 of NW_012117932.1, read as the reverse complement.
GTTCGCTGGGCTGATAAAATTCATCTAAGCCTTGATCTTCATTTAAAAAATATTTTCTTTTGCTTCATCCTTAAATATTTGAATTTACCTTTTTCTAAATGTACATATTGTATGTAAGCAGTAGAAAGTATATCTCATTTGTACCATTCCAAAAGATTTCCTTTTATCTTGAAAAGTCTTTATTGTTTTGAATAGTTTCATAGATATTACCTCTTTTGGCACATGGACAAGTATTGGTATGTTCTTAGTCATATCAAGATTTCCTCTCTTATCTGTTACTTGTCTTTGTCATCTTTAATACAAATGTACCTCAGATATGATTTCTTCTTACACAGAATAGTTTCCATTTTGATTTATTGACAACACATCTTCCCTTTGTTCCTAAATGTAAGCTTGTGATTTTAAATATCAGTTTTCATTTTTTATTTATATATAACTATATTCTAAGGAGCTGCAAGTACAGCCCTGTGTGATATTTTTTAACCTAAATGAGTAAAACAATCTAAATAACATCTTTTCTCCAAAAAGCTCCATTCTCCATGCTGGGAATTATAAATACAGAAAAGTCTAACACTAAGTAAATAACTGGAGACCAGACAGAGACTGAGCCAAGAAAGCCTAGACAGAGAGATGAGAAATGGGCATTTTCCTGACCCTGCTGCTGGCAAAAGGCAATCATGTTCAAGACGTTGAGCACCCTAGACCCTGACTGTGCAAGATTTGAAGGGACGACTGCTTTTCCTAAACCTCAGAGCCTTGCTCTTTGCATTCAGCAGGTGTAAAACAAAGACACACAGGCCTCTCTGTGGGTGCAGAGTTTCCGCTGAAATCACTGCCAGCTGATGTGCATCCATCCCAGGTGGGGAGGTGCTCCTTCTCTTCCCAGGGGGCACCAGTTTATTCAGAGAATTTGGCTCATAGGATACACTTTTCACATGGGTTTTACATCCTGGACTGTGGATATTCTTTTTATTCATACACATGTTATTTTAGAGCATTTGGGTGACATTTCATTTTTTGTTCAATTTTGAATATTTTGATTTGATCTCTGTGCACATGATTGTAGATGAGTGCTTCTCTCTATTGCATGATTTATTTCCTATGGATACACACACTTCTCTATTTTTATAACTGTATCTTGCATTTTTATTATTTGTTATACACCTACTCCTCTTGTTGAAACTTCACAGGGTCTCGTTGTTCTTTACTGCTGTTTCACACCCACACTGTTTACAACTTTACGTAGTTGAGAGCTTGAATGTCTTTCCATTTCCTGATTGAGAGAGAATTTTTTCTAAGTGTTTTCCAAGGAACAGTGTTTATTTATTCCAGAATCATAGAGACCAGTACATCCATTCGCCCTTAATCTTTTTGCTACAATCTGTTGTATTTTTTTCAAATAAAAACCTAGTCAGTTTCTCTTGTAAATATTTTAGACGTTCATCCTCAATGTCAAAAATCACAGAAATGAAACAGATCTTTGAACTGCCTTAAAAAAAATGATTGCTCTCAGAGGTTAGCTAAGCTTTTCCCTCTGGCAAACACAGATATGTTGCCTCCCCTATCTTGAACTTCTCTTGGGAGTTTAGCCTTTTAAACTAATTGTTATATGCCTTACCATTTATGAAGGGACTTTGCACTGAAATATATCAGATAGGAATAATTACTACAGATAGAAAGAAGGAGTCGAGAATGTTAGTTGATAATCAAGCAGACAAATCACAGATTGTCCTGTTCTACCAAATCTTATGTCACCTATAATTAGCTATGGGGGCAGGAGGTATATGATACACATCATGAATCCTCAAGCCTATTTTTGCTTTTACATCTCAAGACCAAAGCCATCCTTGCATTCCAATATCTGTCCACTTTTTTTCCTAACCAACCATCCTAATAATGTTTGGATAAATCGTATTAGCAGTCATTCTTCTTTTGAGTCTACCCTCATCTCCATGGCATCCTGTTCATAATCTTAAATTCCAGGTCGAGGAGAAAAAAAAGAACAAAGGAATCAACAAGGAATGATATGTAGGTTAATTATGCACAGATAAAACATATTTTAACTCTTTCCATAGCTTGCTTGTAGTACTTTCCCAAGGCTGTCTTTTCTCTAACCCAAATCTTTGCTCTTGAAATCACCAGCTGTCAGATACAGGTGATGGAGAATATTTAAATTCTATCTCTCCTCTTCCACATGTTGAGAAGAAATAACTTTTACTTGGCTCCTGTCCAAAAATAGGGGTAGGGGGTTAAACTGGTGAAAATCAGAGCTATAATTTCCACTGGCCTCCAGTCAAGCCATCCACCACTGAGCTCTGGACAGGCCTTCTGTAATTTTTTATACAAGCAACATTTGTCTCATTAGAATATCCAGAGTTCCAGCCTGGGCAACATCATGAAACCCCATCTCTGCAAAAAATACAACAGCAACAAAAAAATAGCTGGTGTGGTGGCATGTGCCTGTAGTTCCAGCTACTCAGGGGGCTGAGGTGGGAGGATCACTTGAGCCTGGGAGGCAGAGGCTGCAGTGAGCTGAGATCACACCATTGCATTCTAGCTCAGGTGACAGAGTGAGACCCTGTCAAAAAACAAACAAACCAGAAAGAGATATATGTGTGTGTGTATATATACATATAATATATATACACATATATTTATGTATATCCAGACTTCTTGTAATTCAAGTGAAAAATATAAAATTAACTTTGATAAACTTCCAAATTCAGTTAGATATTACCCAACAGTTTAGATAATTTTTTCTTTTCCTTAACTGCAACCCAATTTTTTGATTATTTTTAAAAATATATTTGCTCTTATATTAATCTTTGTATCAAGGTTATAATTAGTAAATGTATGACTCCACTGCATGATTTAGTGGCAGAAATAGTCTATTTATGTTCACAGTTTTCAGTAGAGAGTCATGTTTTAATTTTGAGAGATTTATATATGTACTGCTAGAGGTTTGCAAGAGTTATCTCTATAACAGTTAAGATATAGATGTTATATTAACTGGAAAGAGTCATACTCACAATATCACAGTAAGTCACCTTTACTGAAAACCTGTATACATTCCTTTTTTATTTGTGCTGATAGAGTGAGTAGTGTTATATTAATGGTGCATTAAATGGAGGTGAGTAGCTTACCCTTGAGTTTCTTTCATTTGGGTATATATAGTAGAGGAGAAAATACCTTAATTCATTTAACTATTTATAGTTTGCACATACATAACCTTTGGAGCTTCCCATAATTGTGTAATTTAGGCAAAGCAGACATTATTCTCACCATAATATTGCCATTTCTAGATGAGGAAAGAGTAAGCTGGTAAGCTTATCTGGGACTGAAACATAGGTCTTCTGATTAAATACAACATATTAACAGGAAATTAATAATCATATCACCAGAAATACCAATGATAATAACTATCTACTCTTAATAGCACATAGTTACTTGGGGCTGCAAAGTGGTACACTAAACAATTTATGTACATCATTGTATTAATTTTATTTCATCCTCCCAACAACCCTGTATGTGGTAAGTTTTCTTACTCAGGTTTTATAACATAGGCACCTAAAAGTTCAGAGAGGTTAGGCAGTGTCTGAGGTCATGCAGATGATAAGTAGAAAAAAATCCCATGTGCAGTTCAACTACATTAGACTACTGAAAGAATGACAGCTTAAGGCTTTGAAAAAGCCCAGCTGGGTTCATATTTAGTCTACTTTCTACTGATGTCTAGGATTCTCAGAGTCACCTTGTGATGCATCTGTTTCTTATTTTGTGAAAATAGAACCTGCATGTTCTGCACATATACTCCAGAACTTAAAGCATAATAATAATAATAAAAAAAAATAGAACTACTGAAGGGAAAAATCTTACCATGTTTTCCCCAAACTGATGTTTCTTATTTATACTATATATAATACAAAATGTCCATCTTGAGCACATTTTATTATGATATACTAAAGGCTTCTACCTGCCTGCAACTAGAGAATAAAATGAGTCATTAAAACATTTTCATCATAAAGAAAATTACTTTGGAATGCAGCTCCCCTCAACTCCCCATATTGTCTATTAGTCTATTAGCTGGTTTCCCCAGGCCTAAGGGGGACATTTTTTTCAGGCATTTTTTTTTTACCTGCCTAAGTGTTCTTTAATAACTTCCTTTGCCTCCCAGAAGCATTGTTCAATATATTCTAATTCACACAATTGATAGCACCACCATTTGTTAAAATACCTGTCATATTCTATCATTGCTATTAAGAAAATCTAAGAAAATGCCTAATAAAGCTCACTTTGTTTTTCCCGATGCCGGCCATATTATAAGTTTCATGCACTTTTGGAAGGTAATGAAAATACCTGGGAAAAGTTGTGGTAATCAGAAAAGATGGCATGTAGTAGAATAGTTCCTTAATGATCTTGATGATGAACTGCACTGCCATGAGCCAGCTAGCTTATCTCCACTAGGCAAATTAGCTGCAACATAAGTACCTTCTATGATGCCCACCCTCAGAGTTATAACAGTGTTAGTTGGTTGTCCCACACATTCACCTTCCAAGTGAGTAAATAGGTTCTTTAATCCACCAGACTCTCTTGCTTCTTACCTTCAGTTTCTCACTCTTCACTTTCACTTTCTCTCAATTCTCTGCTTTGGGAGGTGGAGTCTACTTAGTGGCCCCACTCACTCCCCATCGTCGCCTGCAGTGTCGTTTTCATTCCTGCACTTGTACCTTTTGTTTCCTTTCTTGGTACCTCATTTACTCCTGCCTGCATCTCCTCCCTTTCCCACGGCTCACTTTTCTCTTGGAGTTCTGTGGCAGTTCCAACCTGTAAGAGCTTCTTGAAGTTGGAGATTGTGTTTTATGTGTCTCTCTATTTCTAACACTTAGTGTCATACCTGACACATACTAGGCACTCAACAATTTAAATGAATTTTGAGCAACCTACTAGGTGCCAAGGATGGTGGCTGGCCCTGAGAGGCTGAGTCTCTAAGAGCCAGTCCCATCCTTGCTCTCAGCATTCCTGTGTCCTTGTGGTCCACACCACACACGAGCAGCTTGCTTGTGTGTCTACACGTACCTTTTTAATACTTTGTTTTGTGTATGCCATATCTTCTCAAAAAGACTATAGGCTGCTAAAGAGAAGAACCAATTTACCCTTTTGCTTTTCCTTCTTTATGGTTCACATTATAGGTCTTTAGCGTACCTAAGTTGATTGATTTCATTATATACATTTGTTTTTCTCTTAGAGTCTCAATTCCTTCACCTGTAAAATGGTCATAAATGTGAGGCTTACATAAGATTTTGAATATAGGAATATAGATGTAGGTAGATAGAGACATTGCTATTGGTATAGATATATGAATGGGCTTGGCACATAGAAGAGACTATTGAAATAATAGTTCCATATCTTTTGTCCATTTTTATGAAAACCATTGATTTTAAAGTCTTGCAGTTGGGACCACTTCTAGCGGTATGTGCATCACACATCTCAACACCAATAAAGGTCTAAAGGAATTTAGACCTTTATTTATTTGGTCTCATACTCAGTGTCTATAACTAAATTAAGCCCCTTAATCAAGAAAGTAGTGATCAAAACACCATTACAAGCCAGAGTTCTTCTTGTCCTGTAGGGGGTTTTGACTGGACAGGCAACCCCAAGGCCTTTCAGAGAAGCCCCTTCCAGTTCCCCACCTCCAGTCAGACTCTGAGGAACCACTAGCCAGGCATGACAACCTAGGAGCTCTACAGTGGGAAAGGAGGACTCAAGAGATTAACTCAACTTCTGCAACGTGGAGACAAGGACACCAATGCCAAAGAATTTTGCTATTTCATCAGCACGTTGATGGTGGCCCCTTTGAGCCCTCTGACTCCCAGCTCTTCACTCTCCTCACTGTTCCATACCACCACCTGCCCCAGAATTAAGATGCAGTCAGAATGGAATTCTGTTTTGGTCTATAGTTAGCTGACTAACGCTTATCTTGTTGAATTCAGCACCGTGACGATAGCCAGTTCCTGAAATTAGACATATTCATTCATTCAACATTTATCTGTTGAACAAATATTTAGAAAATACTGTTCCAAACTCTAGTGATAGAGCAGGGAACAAAACAGACAAAAATTCTTGTTCTTATCAAGCTTTTCCTTGGTGATAAGAAAATCACCCAAACAAGTAAGTGGCAGGACAAGGATTTGAACTTAGGTGGGATGACTCTTGTCTGTGCAGACTTGGCAGTAGGCATGCTGATTCACTCATGGCATCAATATTCATTCACTCCACAAATATGTGTGGAGCTGCTGCTGTTGCCAAGTGGTGTGTTAGGTGCTAAGGATGTGGAGGTGAGCAAAACAGTTCCATCTTTGCGTGGAGCCGATTTTCAGGTAGGGGAGATGGAAGGGGAAGAAAGAAAGCAAACCATAAATGAAGAGAAAATCACAGATGGTTGACAGGTGCCGTAGGGAAGTAACGCGCAGTTGAAAGGGTGATACTGAAAATGATTTCAGTAATCACCTATCATAAAGGGCCCAGCCACTAAGGGTAAAAAGGTTCTGTTGAATACTGTGCATATTGAAAATGAAATGAGTTGTGCCCAGATCAGCTCAGGAGCATGGAGAGGGTCTGGGATGAGATGGAAGGGCCCAGCCCTTGCCAGGCTCCACCTGCCTCACTCTGTGGGCGCCTCACTAGAGTCTCTGGAGTCTTGTATTTCTTAAATGAATGTACAGTTATGCTGAAACATTATGAAATAACCCATGGATACCTTGCCATGTCATCAAAATATTTTTCCGAGCTGATTCTCATAAAGAATTTTAAAGTTCATTCTAAAGCTCTGAATTTCTGGAATCCTGCCTTGGCTCAGGCTCTCAGTGACTAAATGCCACAGAACAGTGTGTCTTACAATGCCCACAGCTCCCTGCATAGAGGAAATATTAGTGTTTCCACACCCCAGAAAAACAAAACCTTGCTGCCTGAGCACCAGCGAGCATTTCTTCATCTATACACTTAACCTGGCTTTAAAATAATTATTTCTCACTCATTGTAAAGAGTAAAGGTGGGACTTTAACATGATCTTTTTTCTCATTGTCACAGCAGTACTTGCTTATTATGGGAAAAGAAAAAATACAGTTGAGTAGAAAGAAAAAGTAAAAATTGAAAACATTAATAATATCCACACGTTTTTCTATCAAATGGCATAACATATAGATGTTTGGAAAAATATAAGAAAATGTCCACCTTAATAATTCCAGTAATGTAGAAGTTTTAAGAAATTAAGAATTTCTCATTCTCCACTCCTAACTCTGATGCTGCATGCTTCGGTCACTAGGGTTAACAGATTGCCACCTGCTCTCTGTATCCTTTTGATGTTCATGTGTGCACATGTGTATGTATCTACATCTACATGTATTAGTCCATTTTCATATTGTTATAAAAAACTGCCTGAGACTGGATACTTCTTAAAGGAAAGAGGTTTAGTTGACTCACAGTTCAGCATGGCTGGAGAGGCCTCAGGAAACTTACAATCATGGTGGAAGGTGAAGGGGAAGCAAGGCACCTCCTTCACAGAGTGGCAGGAAGGAGAGTGAACACAGGAGGAACTACCAAACACTAACAAAACCATCAGATCTTATGAGTACTCACCACTGTGAGAACAGCATGGGGAACCTGCCCCCATGGTTTAGATATTACCTGTACCTGGTCTCTCCCTTGACACATGGGGATGATAAGGATTACGATTCAAGATGAGATTTGGATGGGAATGCAAAGCCTAACCATATCAACGTACTTCCACTCTTCTAAAATAATTTATATTAAGATTTTGTAATCTGCAATGTGTTTTATTTCATTTAACAGTATGTCATGGGTAAATTGTCATATCAACACAAACAGACCCAATGCGTTAGTTTTAACAACTGCGTTGTATTCCATAGTGTAGGCATACCGTAACTCATTCAACCATTCCCTTAAGGACCATGGTTTCCAGTATTTCTCCTCTTGTAAATAATGCTGCAGTAAACATTCTCATATGAATATTATGGATCTTATTATTTGCTGATGCTTTTTACTGCTATATTTTAGAAGGGTTCATTACTTTTTATTTACAAACTAACATATTGTATGAATCCTTAGATTGATAGAATCTCACAGGTCCTTGGTCCATTTTGCCTGACTGAGAATGAATAAATTCGCATATTCAAACTTACACACATGCATGGGAACATAGAAAGCTTGTGCGGGCCCCATAATTTGTCCCAGCTCCATGTCTTACCTCATCGCACACCACACCCCATGGCTAATTCTCCTTACCTCCACTCACGCTACTTCTGCAGTGGCCCTCTCTGTGTTTCCTATGATCAAATTTGTTTTGAGGCCAAGTTCAAACTCATCTCCTGAAGGCTTTTTCTACTATCTCCTACCTTGTATGCAGAAAATGTCCTCCTGTTGTATGATCCAATAGCACATCCTCTGTCTCTCTGATGTAGCCGTTTCTCAGTCTGCTTTGTGCAGAATCTGCCCTTGCACAAGTCTGCAACCCCTAATAAGTCGTAAGTCTTTTGGTGGCAGAAACCATCTCGGTAGAATGCAACAGCTGCAGGCAGGAAAATCTCAGAGAAATGTTGACTGAGTTTGGAGAATTTGCCTAAAAATAGAAAAGTCAAGCCCAGCGTCTGCCTTTTAAGCCTTAAGTTATAGCTAAACACAGTTATTGTGGCAGTTTGGGAAGCAGCTTCCCAGATAAGACAATCGCATGCTGTGTGTTTTTGAACTTATGGACCTTTTCTAAATTTTTTTAACTTCTAGAACAGGGGTCAGTGAGCTTTTTTTTTCTAAAGAGCCAGATGGTAAATATTTTAGGTTTGGCCAGCTATAAAGGTCTCTGCCACAACTGCTCAGTTCAGCCCTCGTAGTGAAAGCAGCCCTAGACAGTAAGTAGAGAAGTGAGCGTGGCTGTGTTCTAGTGAAACTTTATTTACAACAGCAAGCAATGGGCAGGATTTGACTTATGGGGCATGGTTTACTAACTCTTGTTCTAGAAGGTGTCTAGGTACAGTTAGACTAACCTGAATTAAATTCAAATCCTAGTTCTTCTACTTATTATGTGACTTTGAGCAAGCTTCTTAACCTGTCTTTTTGAACACATAAATAGAGGATTCACATTTCCTCCTTCATGTTAGGCATCTGTTTCAGCACTTAATGAGCACAGGATTGTCTTGTTAAGAGGAATGGAAGCTTAGTAATAGGATAAGAGAAGATGCAGGCCCTTTCTTGCAACTGGAAGTAGAAAATCCAAAGAAAGAGCACGTTGAAAAACAATGGATAGAGTCTTTCTCTTGGATGACAGTGACAGCTTTTGCCTTTAGGTCATATGCACCTCTTTATGTAAGAAATCAGGTATAAACAGATACACAGGTCTGTTGACACTTGCAACAGCAACAGCAATGCTATTAATAAAATACATTGAAGATTGTTTAGGATGCCTGGAGCTATTATGACTATATAAAAGCTATGGGCCAGGCTTCAGGAGGAAGAATTGGTGCAACAGTAGTACGTCCCTGGAGATTTAGACAGAGATTGAGACTATTTTAGCCAAAACACAAATGAAATATGAATCTTTGGCTCATGACTGGCCTAGTCATTTTGAAACACATCTACTGGCTATATGCAGTGGATTCTTTTGAGATGCAAACTCCTCTGTGACTTTTCCCACTGCCCACAAGATGAAGTCCACATCCTCGCGAGAACCCATGCAAGGCCCTCCCTGGCTGGTTTCAGCTCGTTCTGTCAAGCTACCTTTCGTTGCATGGTGCTTCAGCCAAATAAGTCAATTAGCTTATTCAGGTTCTCAGAACACTTCCCCATCCCATGTTACTTCTGCTCATTCTGTTCCACCCTAATTCTCAAGACCTTTAGAAACCCATCAGTTACCCCCATCTCCATTCTCTAAGACCCCACTGGCCCAGCAACAGTCAAGTCTCTGCCTGTGACTTCCCTTTATCCATGCCTTCCATAAATAACCAGTAAACTATACGTTATTGGAAGGTGATGTGTAAAGCAGGAGGAAACCTGGGTTTGGAGTCCAAAGACTTGAGATTGGACTTCATTTTGGCTCCATTAAGACCTGATTTTGGCTCCATTATTGACTTACTTTGTGTCCAAGATGGGACAGGTTGTTGAATGTCTCTGAGTCCAGTCTCTCAATTTATAAAGCAAGAATCCTATCCCAACCTTGGAGAGTTTTTGTGAGAACGAAATGGGAAATGAAAAGACTGGGAGTCCTTCGTAGGTGCCTACCTCCTGGGAGTTCCCAGGAAATGCTAACTGAATCTGAACTGCTCACAGGGTTTGGCCTGGCGTGTCTCCCTACTGATGTGATCATTTGAAAGCAAGACTGTACTGAAATATACCCAGGATCAATTGAAGAACTTCGCAAAAACAACAACAACAACAACAACAACAAAAACACCCAACAAATTTATTTGATTTATTTAAAATTGTTTTTAAATACCCATCAAAGTTTTATATGTGGCAGACTGGCTTCTATTTTTTAACTTTGTGAGATGGAAGCAAGATCTTGATTAGCATATATTGCAGAAGGGTGCTTTAAGATGGCTTGAAAATCAACTTGAAGATTCATAAAATTTCTAAAATTGAGGAGGAAATACCTAAAGATTTGCCAAAAATTATGTAAGCAGAGCTGAAATTGTTCTTTCCCCCGCCCCAAATTATTCTTTGCAAAATGGCTACCCTGCACTACTTAGCACATGTGCTGTGCTTCCCAGCATCCTGTTTGACCCGTGCGCTCTACCAGACACTCACTGGCTTACATTTAAGCCACCTTTCTATAGTTTATATTCTCTCCTACAAGAATGCAAATATCAAAGCATGATAGAGGCAAAAAAAAAATGTAAACAAATCCTGATGATACATATGTTGAATATAATTAAAATTATACATATTGAATTGATGAGAATATTACACACATTTTTATGCATGTCCATGATGCATAAGCGTTTTTACGCTGGTTTTTAACATAGTATTTCACTAGTTGCTCTGAACAACCCAGTGAGGCAAGTACTGTGTCCATTTAACAGATTGGAAGCTAAGATTGAACATTTAAATATTCACTCTGGATCACAAACCTGGGGCTGTGTCCTAGGTGTGAACTCAGGTTGTCGCACACTGAATGTACTGTCTCTGCATTGCCCCCCAGGTGATTAAGTACATATGTTTAGTATGCTCCACAGTAGCCTCGTAGGACCTATGGTAAAGTCCAAAGTTGGGAGTTCAACAGAAATTTTCTCAGTTTCTTGTCTTTTTGATAAAAAGCCTTGATGATTAAGAGATATCTAACTGATAGAACCTTTCTGCCATGATATACTTGTGTAAACTTATAAATAAACATAGATACAATTATCTCCAATTCTGTAAGTCATTTAGGTTTCTACGCAGGGTTTTGGTAACTGAATCAGTTTCCTCATCTACCACAGAAATTAAAACAGTACTTCCATGACCAACTCAAATGCTTGTCAGTTAAAATGAAATGAAAAACTTTCTGTTCAAATACAGTAAGAAAATACATGTGCAAAGCAAGATATAAATTTCATTAAAATATATACAAATAAATTACTTGATTATCTCACAAGCTTATCTACCTAAAATTAATTACTGACTAATTAGCAACCCTGGAAAAGTTTTATTGTAGAAACTTCCATACTCATTATAAAGTATGAGCCTCAATTTTTAATGAAGTTCCATGATAAAAGAATAACAAAATTAGGCCATACTACATACCACAGCATCTGAAAAGTTAATTAATTCCCTGACATTCAGCAATGTAACTAAATTACTTTGTACAGTTGTTTGAGCACAGTGTCTATAATCTTCTGATTAAAATAATGAGCCCCAAAGTCATCAGTAGCAATTATTATTTACTTACCTACCATCTCATCACCCACCATCCTGCCAGCTCCTCCTCAGAATCTGAAGAGATTATTCTCCAGAGAGTTTTCGAAACTTTTTGCTGTAATAGAATGAGGGGGGAAAAGCTTTTTAAACTTCAGGGTTCAAAGTCAGAGTTTCTGAACAGAAGTGTGTTTTTAAAATCTTAAACTTAAAATTCTAACAAGGCTCTGTGCAGCAAAATACCTGCCAATTCACTATTGTGTACCTTGCAGTTTCTATTGAAATTTGTGCTGCTATCATGATTTCTTCCTACCTCACAGGATAATGAATCTAGATTTTATTTCTGTTCTTTGCCCAGACTTGTACAGCAGGCAAAGTGTTTGAAAATCAAAGGAAAAGAAGATATTGACTTGGATAATCTCTTCAGAGGTAAAAACAAAAACACTAGCAAAACGCAGAATATACTTTTTGTTGTGCAGAATGTTTTATTTGTTTGTTTGGTTTTAGCATTCCCGCAGGGAATGGTCGAAAAAGCCTAACTAGAGTCAAGAGAGACCTGTGTTCTAGTTCCCGCCCTGTGAATGAGTCCCTTCACTTCACTCCTCGAATGTTCATTTTCTCATTTTGAAAGTTAAAGGGCTGGACTCTATGATCTCTATGGTCTCCACTCATGATAGGAAACGTGTAAACCTGTAGAAGTTAGAGGTTCAGTGGTTGAATCCCCCTCTGCCATCTGCAGAGGCCGTGGAGGGAAACCAGGAGTGTCTCACTGCACTTGTGAAGGTGGGAGACTGTGATATGCACCTCATTAGTAAGAAAGGCTAGAAGGGTATTAGGCAAAATATTGAACCATCAGAGCTGAGGAATCTGTTGGAGTCCAGGAAGAAGAATTGCATGTGTTCTTTTAGTTACGTTTCTTCCCAGTGAAGGCTCGATATAGACCGAATTTTGAGGTTAGATTATATTGTAGCAAGCTAAGGAATCAGTTTTCCCTGGGTTCTGTTTTGATTTAGTCATACGCAAACATTGATAATTTCTTACTAGTATCCCGCCTGCAGTCTTGGTAGCTCTGTACATTTGTGTCTCCCGGAAGATGCAGGAGATCTGTCTGCCTTCTAGAGGAAAGGAACATTGCTAAACTTTCTCCTGACCTGGTAGAAGTCCAGTGAATTAGCACACTGTGCTGGACTGTGCCATCTCGTTACCCATCGGACTTTTCGTAAGAGAAGGAGAGGGTGCTTGGCAGTCATTGAACAAAAGGGCCAGGAGGTCAGGGAGCAGTGCTGAACTGCTCACTTTAGGCAGAGATGGAGCTCTTGCTTGTGTTGTCTTCGAAGAATTGTGGATTTCATCTCAGCCACACAAGGCCTTTTCCTCAGAAAAGAGAGGGCAGTTGAATTAGTTTGGTTTTCATTGTACAGCTACATGTTTCTCCCTCATAAGAAGAATTTCTATGTAATATAACCAGAGCTCAAGCTTGCTTTAAATAAAATAAATCACTGATGTTTTAGAAACTGTTCCATACAAATGTTCTCATCCATCTTACCAAGCCTTCATTCTGTAAATGGCATGTTTTGGAACCATGTAAGAAGCCTTAAAAAAAGTGCCAGTGTTTTAATTCATAGTTTGACACTTTTGAAAATATCTCCACAGAGTAATTATGTATATGTTCTTGTTCAAACAGATACACAATTTTGTAGTTCATATCATAAATGTAGTAATGAAGATCATCCTTACAAAAATAGAAAATGTCATAGCAAAATGCATTTGCATACTGTGAAAGATGAAATCTCTTCCAAGATGCTCAGAATGCACTTGTTCGTTTCTGCATCATGTATAAGAAGTTTACACCCATATGCTTGTATTTATTCATGCATTTACTGTGCTCTTTAATTTAAACATATCCTCGCAGCAGAGGTCTTTGTTATCAGATATGGCATTTATGTCAGAAGAGTGTGCAGTGGGCGGAGCAGTCGGCCTTAGGTGGAGCACACGGCTGCCTGTGGACCCAGACCACCTTGTGTTGGGCAAGTGCAGGCGGCGTTCATTCCATCCCATGGAAATTGGCAGGCCGTGGTTAGCACCTGCTTTCTAGTCTGGCCTTTTGTCAACCAAAGTGGCTCTTCCTTGTATGTCTGGAGTCCCCAACACCTATGCCACAGACCAGTCTGTAGACTGTTAGGAACTGGGCTGCATAACAGGAGGGGAGCAGTGGGCAGGTGAGGGAGCAAAGCTTTATCTGCATTCACAGCTGCTCTCCATTGTTCACATGACCACCTGAGCTCCGCCTCCTGTCAGATCAGCTGCAGCATTAGATTCTCCTAGGAGCACGAACACTATTGTGACCTGCACGTGTGAGGGATCTAGGGTGTGTGCTCCTTATGAGAATCTAACGCCTGACGATCTGTCACTGTCTCCCATCACCCCCAGAGGGGACTGTCGAGTTGCAGGAACACAAGCTCAGGGCTCCCACTGATTCTACATTATGGGGAGTTGCATAGTTATTTCATTATCTATTACAATGTAATAATAATAGAAATAAAGTGCACAATAAATGTAATGTGCTTGAATCATCCCAAAACCATTCCCCCACCCCAGTCTGTGGAAAAATTGTCTTCCATGAAACCAGTTCCTGGTGCCACTAAAGCTTGGGGACCTCTGTACTATGGGAGGTATAATAATAATCCCCATTATTATAAAATTTATTTGCTTTGGTTCTAACATGGATGAGACAAAATAATGAAAATAAATATGTTCTTACAGTGATATTAAACAATTATTTAATATTTTCTTTCATTTTTCTTCAGCCTGTAAATCTGATCATAATATCCCGTATCCATGTCCTTCCTTTTTTTCCCTTTTTTTTTTTTTTTTGAGATGGAGTGTCCCTCTGTCACCCAGTCTGGAGTGCAATGGCGTGATCTCTGCTCACTGCAATCTCTGCCTCCTGGGTTCAAGGGACTCTTCTGTCTCAGCCTCCCGAGTAACTGGAATTATAGACTCACAATGCCACACCCAGCTAATTTTTTGTAGTTCAGTAGAGACGGGGTTTCACCGTGTTGCCCAGGCTGTTCTTGAACTCTTGAGCTCAGCTAATCCATCCTCCTCGGCCTCCCAAAGTGCTGGGATTACAGGCATGAGCCACTGCACCCAGCCTTCCCCACCCCCCCCCTTTTTTTCTGGTCTCGGCATAGATTTGAATGAGTACCTTCTTCATTCATCAGGAGTCTTTGATTTATTTGTTTATTTATTTATTATGTATTTATTTATTTATTGAGATGAAGTCTCGCTCTGTCACCCAAGCTGGAGTGCAGTGGCACGATCTTGGCTCACTGTAACCTCTGCCTCAGGGTTCAAGTGATTCTCTTGCCTCAGCTTCCCGAGTAGCTGGAACTACAGGTGTGTACCACCAAACCCAGCTAACTGTTGTATTTTTAGTAGAGACAGGGTTTCACTGAGTTGACCAGGCTGGTCTCAAACTCCTGACGCCGTGATCCACTGACGTTGGCCTCCCCAAGTGTTGGGATTACAGGCGTAAGCCACTGTGCCCAGTCAGGGTCTTCTTTTTTTTTTTTTTTTTAAGGAAAATGGGCTAAAATTTGTGCTCTATTTCATCTACGAGGGGATGTTGTATACACTGGATTTTTAGAAATTGTATACGCACATGGATACATTCACACACAGATTCTGTTTTTTATATCTTGGGCGTGTTTTCCATTTTTACTGGAAAACTTCTTTTAAAAATCATTTCATTCACCATATATATCTTGGCATACTTAATAAAAATATTTTAAAGACTACCTATTATTTTCAAGTATAATTCTTAGCTACTGAACACACTTTTTTCAATATGTAAGCATATATCACAATAATTTATAAGCATAAGATTGGATAAACATATGTAACAACAATAATATATAAACATAAGATTGAATGATAGAAATTTTAATTACTTTATAATGACAAAATTCTGTAGAGGAAACCATGATTATGTTAAAAGGATGTTGGTTGTGCATAACAGGAGCGAGTTGAAATTTGTCTTACTAATCCAAGGTTTACAGGTAAGCATATTGAGTGTTACTCCTAAGACATGA
Source organism: Colobus angolensis palliatus (assembly GCF_000951035.1). Lineage (NCBI taxonomy): Eukaryota > Metazoa > Chordata > Mammalia > Primates > Cercopithecidae > Colobus > Colobus angolensis. The sequence goes on along the minus strand of NW_012117932.1, from coordinate 7,678,994 downwards.
CAGTGAAACAGTGAAATTCTAATCAAATGTAAACGTATTCAAAGAAATAGCCAACCATAGAAATGCTGACCCTACTTCCATTCAAGATTCTAGACGTGCAACCAGGGAACTTAGTGACGACAAGCTCTTTGACGTAAATGAAGAAAGGGGTTGTTGCGAACAGCATGAAGATGTCCCACGGAAAGTGATATTGAAAAAAAAAAAAAAAAAAAAAAACACTTCACATTAAAGGAACTCTCAGAGATATTTCACAACATTGTGACTGCAAAGGATAAAACGTCAGAAGTGAATCTAACTTACATTTAGGAATATGACAGCTCACCAAGGAATGGAAAAGATGCTCTCTTCGTTTCACAGCTGTAGGACGAAAAGAAAGCAAACACTCCCTGGAGAACTCTTGATAAGTTTTTTTTTTTTTAAACAAAGAAATAAGACACCTTATCTCAATGTATTAAATGTTATAAACCACAGCATACTAATTAAATATTACTTTCACTAGTTTTAAATTTTCCCTAAGTATTTATGATGGACAGTAAAAGAGTTGTTAATATTTTGACCAAAATTTGTGAAGGTCATGAGAAAAGAATTACAATTTTCCCCATTGATTATTAAGCCCAGTTTGCGTGGCTTCAGCTTGCATCGTCAATTTTATAGCCCCTGACTACCATGCTAAGTGAGAACTCTCTATGTTTTATTGAGGACTGTTTCAAATATGTTCATAGGAGAAGCTGATCTGTAATTTTCCTTCTTGTAATGTCTTCGTCTCGTTTTGATATTCCCTCTTTCTCCATTATCACCATTATCACCAAGAGGTGTTATGTAAGATTCACAACATTTGTTTTTTAACCGTTTAGATGAGTTCACAGACAGGAAAGCTATCTGAGCCTAAAGTTGTTTTTATTAAAAGAATGTTAATTGTAGATTCAATTTCTTTAATAGATTGAGGACTTTAGATTTTTAAAATTTCTTCTTGTATTAGTTTTTCTAAGAATTTATATATTTCTTCTAGGAATTTGTATATATCATGTAAATTTTCAAGTCTGTTGCTATAGAGTTGTTTATGATACCCTCTGATGAGCTTTTCAGTGTCTGCAGATTCTATAGTTATGTCCATTTTTCATTATTGAAATTGATGTTTATGTGCTTGTGCGTTTTCTCTCTACCCTTCTCTCTCTCTCACACTCTCTCTCTGGTTTTGCCTCTGTCTCTTTCAATTAATCCTGCTGAAAATTTACTGATCTTTACAATGGACCAATTTTTGGCTGTGTTGATTTTCTCTAGTGTGCATTTGTTTTCTCTGTTATTAATTTCTGCTATTACGTTTCTGCCTGCCTTCCACTCTCTTTGGCTTTCATTTACTATCATTTTTCTAACTTCTTTAAATTATTACTTAGATATTGTGTTTTTAAATATATTTTAATATATGCACCTAACGCTATATTAACATTAATTTAAGCATAGCTTTTCCTGCATTCTATGAGTTTTGATTTATCAAATTTCCTAATAATTTAATTCAAAATATTTTCTCATTTACATTGTTTTTCTTTTGTATGTGGGTTGAAGTATACTGATTCATTTCCAGATATTTGGGGATTTTATTATCTTTTCATTATTGATTTTGAATTTTATTCCACTGTGGTCAGAGAGTATATTCTGAGCAATTGTTAATCATACCGTTAGATCTTTATTATCTTTACTGATACATTTTTTCCTGCGTATTCATTTGATTCCTGAAAAAATGTGTTAAAGTCCTCTACTATGGTTGTGATATTATCTGGTTTTCCTTTTATTATACATATTTTTTGTCTATATTACTAGGCTCATGAAAATTAGAAAATTAGATTATTCATAATCAATTGACTCTTCAACATTTTGAAATATATATTTTATTTCTCCAAATGCTTCTTGCCTTTAGGTTTCCTTTGTCTGATATTAGCAGTATTCTTCGGATTAGCATTTGTATGTTATATTTATTTCCATGCTTTTATATGCTCCATCACTGTCCTATGTTTAATATGACACTTCTAAGTGGCATGTGATTTTTAGGTTTAAATTCAATCCCATGGCAATCCTTTCCTTCCTTCCTTCCTCCCTTCCTCCCTCCCTCCCTCCCTCCCTCCCT
>NW_012117932.1:7666633-7669747 GCF_000951035.1 Colobus angolensis palliatus | reverse complement strand
AAAACTGGCTTCTAAGATTCTTGTATTCCAGGCTCACCACTCCAGGCAAGGTGATAGGGAATTGTAATAACTTTATCTTATTCCCGGTATCAGATTAACATGCATGTTGGCTTTGAAAGATGTGGCATTTCCATCCTTAGAGTCTATGAACACGTAAGGATTATATATGGGTGTACACGATGCCCCCTAAAGCAAAGCAGTTCTCTCTACCACCTTACTCCTGCAAGAATGGCCATAATTAAAAAGTCAAAAAACAATAGATGTTGGCATGGATGTGGTAAAAAGGGAACACTTTTACACTACTGGTGAGAGTGTAAAGTAGTGCAACCACTATGAAAAACAGTATGGAGATTCTTTAAAGAACTAAAAGTAGGACTACCATTGATCCAGCAATCCCACTACTGGTTATCTACCCAAAGGCAAATAAGTTATTATATTAAAAAGACACACACACACACACATACACAGATGTTTATAGCAGCACAATTCTGAGTAGCAAAGATATGATACTAACCTAAGTGCCACTGACCAATGAACAGATAAAGGAAGTGTGGTGTATATACACCATGGAATACTACTGAGCCATAACAAGAAATGAAATGATGCCTTTTGTAGCAACTTGCATGGAGCTGGAGGCCATTATTCTAAGTGAACTAACTGAGTAATGGAAAACCAAATAACATATGTTCTCACTTAAAAGAGGGAGCTAAGCTATGAGGATGCAAAGACATAAGAGTGATATAGTGGATTTTGGGGACTCAGGGAGGAAGGTTAAGAGGGGGGTAAGGGATAAAAGGTTGACTGCATGTTAGGTACAGTTTACACTGCTTGGATGACGGGTGCGCTAAAATCTCAGGAATCACCACTAAAGAACTTATCCATGTAACCAAAAACCACCTGTACCTCCAAAACTACTGAAATTTTTTTAAAAAGAATTGGAAATGCTAGTATTCAAAAACAACATAACAGAAATGAAGAATGCCTTTGACAGGCTCATTAATAGACTCAACATGACTGAAGAAAGCATCAGTGGGCTTTAAGCTGCGTCCATAGAACCTCCCAATATAAAAAGCAAAGAGAAAAATAAAGATGAAAAAGACATTACAGAATATCTGTGAACTGTGAGAACCGTGGGATAATTACAAAGGGTATAACGTGCAATGGAAATACCAGAAAGAGAAGAAAGATAAAAAGCAGCAAAAGAAATATTTGAAATGATAATGGCTGAGAATTTTTCAAAATTAATGGCAGACACCAAAACACATATCCAGTCAGCACGAAGAATACCAGGCAGGATAAATATCAAAACATCTGAACCTACATAGGTCGTATTCACACTCTACAGAATCAGAGATGAAGAGAAAATCTTGAAAGAAGCCAGAGGAAAATAATCACCTTACCCATAGAGGAGCAATGATAAGAATTATACTGGACTTCTCTTCAGAAACTATGTGAGCCAGAAGAGAGTGGAGCGAAATGTTTAAAGCATTGAAAGAAAATTCCACAACCTATAATTCTGTATGCAGTAAAATTATTCTTCAAAAGTGAAGGAAGCATAAAGATTTTCTCAAACAAAAACTGAGGAAATTTGTCTCCCGTAGAACTGCCTTACAAGAAGTTTTAAAATAAGTTTTCCAGAGAGAAGGAATATTATATGGGTCAGAAACCCAGAGCTACTTAAAGGAAGAGCATTAGAGAAGGAAAAATGAAGGTAACATAAAATATTTTATTTTTTATAGTGTTAATTGATAACAGTTTGCTCAACTGTTTTTTTAAATAACAATAGCAAAAATTAATTAGGTGAGTATAGCTTATGGATAGGTGAAATGAATGCCATCAATAACGTAAGGGATGAGAGGGAGGATTGGGGAATATTCTGCTATAAGGTGTTTGCGTGATATAGTGCTAGTTGAAAGAGGACTTAGGTAAGTTGTAAGTGTATAGTGCAAACTTCAGGGCAATCACTAAAAATATTTTTTAATTTAAAAGTATAATTGATATGATAAGAGAGAAGAAAAAATTGAATCATGTAAAGTGCTCAGTTAAAATGAGAGAAGGGAGAAGAAGAGAGGAAGACTAAAAAAGAAAGAACCTAAGTACAACAAATTCAAAATGAAACAAACTCAGGGTGGATCATGGACCTAAATGTAAAATGCAAAACTATAAAATTCCTAGAAGATAACAAAAGAGAAAATCTTAGTGGCCTTCAGTTTGATGATGATTAGAATAAACACCAAAAGCACAAACCATGAAAAAGAAACTAGATAAGTTGGACTTTATTAAAACTAAACATTTCTGTGATATGAAAGCCATAGTTAAGTAAATGAAAACAAAAAGCGAATCACAGAATGGAACAAAAGTTTTGCAAAACATGTATCTAAGAAAAGAATTGTGAGCAAAATGTACAAAGAACTGCTAACACTCAACAGTAAGAAAACAATCCAATTTTTAAAAGGCCAAAGATCTGGACCGACATATCAGCAGACACAAATGATAAATAAACATATTAAAAGATCAACAGCATATATCACTTGGGAATTGTAAATTAAAATGAGATACCACTGCAAAACCTATTAGAAGAGCTAAAATCAAAACACTGAAATACTAATGTGAAGCAACAGGGACTCTGTCACCCATTGCTGATAGGGAAGCAAAATGGTACAGCCACTTTGGAAGATAGTTTGCTAGTTTCTTGCAAAGTTTCTTACAAAGGTAAACGCAATCTTAACATTTGATCCAGCAATCATATTTCTAGGCATTTATGCAAATGAATTTAAAACTCACATTTGTACAAAAACCTCCGCAAGAATGTTTACAGCACCTTTATTTATAATTGTCAGAACTGGAAGCAACCAAGATGTCCTTCAGTAGGTGAATGGATAATAGGTGAATCTGTGGTTATATTCATACAAAGGAATATTATTCAGTGATAAAAAGAAATTAGCACCAAAAAGACATGAAGGAGCCTCAATTGCATATTGCTAAGTGAAAGAAGCCAGCCCAAAAGGGCTGCATACTTAATTCCAAGCCTATGCAATATACTTGCATATGGATATTTTGTAAAAGACAAAGCTACAGTGATAGCAAAAAGACAATAGTGGATACATGTCATTA
>NW_012117932.1:7660099-7666583 GCF_000951035.1 Colobus angolensis palliatus | reverse complement strand
CTCTTTCTTTCTTTCTTTCTTTCTTTCTCTTTCTCTCTCTCTCTCTCTCTCTTTCTTTCTTCTTTTTCTTTCTTTCTTTTTTATGGGGTCTATCTCTGTCACCCTAGACTGGAGAGCAGTGGCGTGATTATGGCTCACTGCAACCTTGGCCTCCCAGACTCAAGCAGTCCTCTTACCTCAGCCTCTCAAAGTGCTGGAATTACGGGTGTGAGTCACTGCACCCAGTTGACAGGAGTCTCTTAATTGAAGTATTTAATACATTTATATCTAATGTTATTATTGTTAAGTTGGACTTAGGTTTATTATCTTTTTTTTTTAATTGACAGAGTCTCACTCTGTCTCACAGGCTGCAGTGCAGTGGTGCAATCCATGCTCACTTCAACCTTCACCTCCTGGGTTCAAGCGATTCCAGTGCCTCAGCCTCACAAGTAGCTGGGATTTCAGGTGTGTACAACCATGCCCAGCTAATTTTTGTGTTTTTAGTAGAGACAGGGTTTCATCATGTTGGCCAGGCTGGTCTCGAACTTCTGGCCTCAAGTGATCTCCCCACCGTGGCCTCCCAAAGTGCTGGGATAACAGGTATAAGCCGTGCCCAGCCTATTGCTACCATCTCTATAATTGTTTTCTATTTTTCTCAGTAGTTTGTATTCAATTTTATATTTTTGCTTTATCTTTTTAAACCAAAATTCATGTGAGTGTACCATTTTCCATCTATTACCCTATTTATTTTTAATATTCTGTTAGTAGATACCCCATCTACTACCAAATGCATCTTTATCTTTATATAGAATCATTTTTCCTCTATCTGAAAAATTATCTTGTACTTCATTTATAGTGTCTTCTAGTTATTGTTTTTTTTTACTCTGTTTCACTCTGTCACCCGGGCTGGAGTGTGGTGGTGCGATCACAGCTCACTGCAGCCTCAACCTGTGGGGCTCAAGCGATCCTCCCACCTCAGCCTCTAGAGTAGCTGGGCCTACAGGTGCATGCCACCATGCCCAACTAATTTTTGCTTTTTTTTTTTTTTTTTGTAAAGATGGGGTCTCACTATGTTGCTTAGGCTGGTCTCAAACTCTGGGTTCAAACAATCTGCCTGCTTTGACCTCCCAAAGTGTTGGGATTACACACATGAGCCACTGCACTTGGCCTAGCTGATTTTGTTTTGTTGTTGTTGAGTAAGTTTTTCTTTGTCCAGAAATGTCCTTTTTTCACCCAAACTTTTGAAGAATATTTTTATAGGTTATAAAATTCTAGATTGGCAGTTAATTTTTTTGAGGCTTTAAATATGATAATCCATTGGCTTCTGACTTCTATCGTTTCTCTCAAGAAGTCAGCTGTAGCTTTATTGTGTCTCTTTGAAAGGAGTATGTCTTGGAGTGTGTCACATTTTATCTGATTAGTTGTAAGGTTTTTTCTGTTGTCTTTCATTTTTAGCAGTTTTACTATGAAGTGCCTTATATTTGTCTCTTTAGGATCCATAGTGCTTAAGTCTGTGGGTGTATGACTTTTTACCACTTTGAAAAATTTGACCATTATCTCCTCGAATATTGTTTATGCTCCATTCTCTCTCATTTCCCCTATTAAGACTCCATCTACGAATATATTAGACTTTCTTAGTTGTATGTCTTAAGAGCTCTTTTCTTTATTTCCCCTCTGTTTTTAGTACATACTTCAGCCTGGATATTTTTCTAGTGTCCTATTTTCAAGACCAGTAATTCTCTCTTCAACTGTCTCCAAACTGCTATTACACTCATGTAATTAATTTTTAATTAAATTATTGTATATTTCTTAGTTTGGCAATTTACCTATATATGATTTTAATAGACCTTAGTTCCTGAGTAAAATTCTCTATATTGCCATCTAATTTCTTAAATGCATTAGTCACCATTATTTATCCAAGTCATTTTTTGCCTTTGTTAGTGGAGCACTGAGTGAGTGAGATCAGCCTCTCCAAATGCATGGGAGCTGCGTGAGTCTTACCGCTGCCTGCTCCTCCCCACTCCCTTTGTGAACTGTTCTCTGCAGCAGAGGCAGTTATACTCCCTTCTGAAACACTAGCCCAGTGGCCTGAGAACCACCTCCCAATACTCACAGTGGCCACAGCTAGCCCAGCTCAAGAAAAGTCAGAGCAGAGACCTGCCTAACCCTGCCATCACTTGGTTGTGCCCCTCCACCCACCCTGGTTGCTTAACACAGAGGACATAAACTTTGGGGAACTTTATAGCCCTGCCTATCACCTGAGGAAAAAAAAATACACACTTTCCCTCAGCAACTTATGGCAAGCTTAAATCCCACTGCTACTACGGCAGCTGGGTGCTGTTTTGCAAATGCCACCTCATGGCTGGAGGCCATCCAACATGGTCCATTAAACACCTCTAGGTAGAATGTGCCCAGGAAGGAGAAAATGAGTATGTGACCTCAGCTATCACCATTGCGTACAACACCCTAACTAACCAGAGGTTCTGAGCCTCTCCATGTGAAAAGTTCACTGCAACTGTAACTATCATTTGAGAAACCCAACACACTAAGCCTCATCTCCAACCAAGAAATCTCACAGAGTATATGTAACTCCCCTGCCATCTCCATCAGAGATGGTGCTGTCATACCCTGCTGGGAGACTTGAAGTTAGTTCACATTTCTGGATCCCTTGCAGACATTCCCCTGCACCAGCTGAAAGTGTGGTAGTCACACTGGGTGTCTAGACCCAGAAGAGCACTAACAATCACTGTGGTCTGGGTCTCAGGAAGTCTCATTCCTAGGGGAAGGGGGAGAGCATCATATCAAGGGAATATCTCATAGGAAAAAGAATCTGCACAGCAGGCCTTGAGTCCCAGATTTTTCCACTAGTGGGACATTTCTTGTAGCAGAGACACAATTGCAGTGCTGGGTGCAGTAAGGAAAGTCTACACCTCTACCCCAACAATCAGGCAGCATCTCTGATCATAAAGGGGCTTGGAAAGGGGATCCTTTTTCCCCACTGGTACACCACTGCACACACAGCTGGGGCTTCTCCCACAGGAGTGCAGTGTAGATGCATGTATAGATGGCCTTCCAGGAACAATTTAGGGTGATTGCATCCCCACAGGAGGAGCACTTCTCAGATTCAGGCTTGCAGAGTCACAACTCCTCTCTACTTGGTACATCAACATTCCTACAGATGCAAAGAGGTACTTGTCTGATCTGACTAGCTGGAATACTGGGACAAGAAGGTGGATAGCTTTCCTGCTTGCCTGGCAGTGGAGCTGAGGTAGCTTCCACCCTTCACTCTGATAAAACCTCAGCACATTTAATGTAGAGCTCCCCCAGGCACCTTCATCAAGGCTGGGACCTCTGCCAACCGTTAGGTATTATATGTACCCATCTCTTTAGCTACCACAAATACCTGCCCCAGGGATACCCCTCCTATTGGCCTGAATCATCAGCTTAGTAAATAAAATACTGGGAAAAATTAAATAAATAAAGAAGTGTACACCATGGGAGAATGAGATAAGCTTCAAGAGATCCTAGCCGTTCCAACCCTACAGGAGACAGTGAACTTGCCCACAGGCCAAATGCATAACTACTGCAACCAGAGCCTGGGAAAGCCAGTGCACAAAAACTCTCTTTAACTAAGGAACTCCTACAGAGTCTTCACCACTAAAAGCATCAAGAATCAAATTAGGCTATAATAAACTATAAACATTAAAGTCAGATCCTTAAGAGGAAAAAGAAGAAAATAAAGAAAAAGCACAGTCAAATCAAAAATAAATTTAAGAACAATTTGAAGAAATGGTCCACCCAAATGAGAAGGAACCAGAAAAATAGTTCTGGTAATATGACAAAACGGGGTTATGTAACATCCCCAAGAAATCACACTGGCTCTCAGCAATGGATCCAAACCAAGATTAAGTCTTTGAAATACCAGATAAAGAACTTAGAAGGTTGCTTATTAAATTACTCAAGGAGATACTAGAGAAAGGTGAAGACCAACATAAAGAAATTTTTTTCCAGAAATTTAGGAGATGAATGAAAATTTTCCAGAGAGATTGATATCATGAAGTAAAACCAGTTAGAACTTCTGGAAATGAAAGTCACCCTTAGGGAAATGCAAAATACAGTGGAAAACTTTCTTCAATAGACTAGAACAAGTAGAAGAAAGAATCTCAGAGCTCAAAGATCTTTAACCCAGTCAAAGATGAAGAAAAAAGAATCTCAAGAAATGAATAAAGTGTCTAAGAAATATGGGATCATGTAAAATGGCCAAATCTAAGAATAATTGATATTCCTGAGGGAAAAGAGAAGTCTAAATGTTTAGAAAACTTATTTGAGGGAATAATTGAGAATAAATAAATAATAAATCTACAAAGGCCTTCCTTGGCCTTTGTAGAGATCTATATATCCAAATACAGAAAACTCAAAGAACTCCTGGGAAATTCACTCCAGACTAGATGCGTAATCAGTCCCTCTGACACTGTTGCTGGAATGGTGATCTGACACCTGCCGTCAGCTGAGGGTCCTGGGCTATTGACTGTCCAGAGCTGTGGGAGACTGGACAGCCCAGAGATAACTGGAGAAGCAGATCTTATTACTGGAATAATTGCACCTTTGTGTTCCAACACTGCACAGTATTTTTCTCAGGAGCCAAAACTGGCTTCTAAGATTCTTGTATTCCAGGCTCACCACTCCAGGCAAGGTGATAGGGAATTGTAATAACTTTATCTTATTCCCGGTATCAGATTAACATGCATGTTGGCTTTGAAAGATGTGGCATTTCCATCCTTAGAGTCTATGAACACGTAAGGATTATATATGGGTGTACACGATGCCCCCTAAAGCAAAGCAGTTCTCTCTACCACCTTACTCCTGCAAGAATGGCCATAATTAAAAAGTCAAAAAACAATAGATGTTGGCATGGATGTGGTAAAAAGGGAACACTTTTACACTACTGGTGAGAGTGTAAAGTAGTGCAACCACTATGAAAAACAGTATGGAGATTCTTTAAAGAACTAAAAGTAGGACTACCATTGATCCAGCAATCCCACTACTGGTTATCTACCCAAAGGCAAATAAGTTATTATATTAAAAAGACACACACACACACACATACACAGATGTTTATAGCAGCACAATTCTGAGTAGCAAAGATATGATACTAACCTAAGTGCCACTGACCAATGAACAGATAAAGGAAGTGTGGTGTATATACACCATGGAATACTACTGAGCCATAACAAGAAATGAAATGATGCCTTTTGTAGCAACTTGCATGGAGCTGGAGGCCATTATTCTAAGTGAACTAACTGAGTAATGGAAAACCAAATAACATATGTTCTCACTTAAAAGAGGGAGCTAAGCTATGAGGATGCAAAGACATAAGAGTGATATAGTGGATTTTGGGGACTCAGGGAGGAAGGTTAAGAGGGGGGTAAGGGATAAAAGGTTGACTGCATGTTAGGTACAGTTTACACTGCTTGGATGACGGGTGCGCTAAAATCTCAGGAATCACCACTAAAGAACTTATCCATGTAACCAAAAACCACCTGTACCTCCAAAACTACTGAAATTTTTTTAAAAAGAATTGGAAATGCTAGTATTCAAAAACAACATAACAGAAATGAAGAATGCCTTTGACAGGCTCATTAATAGACTCAACATGACTGAAGAAAGCATCAGTGGGCTTTAAGCTGCGTCCATAGAACCTCCCAATATAAAAAGCAAAGAGAAAAATAAAGATGAAAAAGACATTACAGAATATCTGTGAACTGTGAGAACCGTGGGATAATTACAAAGGGTATAACGTGCAATGGAAATACCAGAAAGAGAAGAAAGATAAAAAGCAGCAAAAGAAATATTTGAAATGATAATGGCTGAGAATTTTTCAAAATTAATGGCAGACACCAAAACACATATCCAGTCAGCACGAAGAATACCAGGCAGGATAAATATCAAAACATCTGAACCTACATAGGTCGTATTCACACTCTACAGAATCAGAGATGAAGAGAAAATCTTGAAAGAAGCCAGAGGAAAATAATCACCTTACCCATAGAGGAGCAATGATAAGAATTATACTGGACTTCTCTTCAGAAACTATGTGAGCCAGAAGAGAGTGGAGCGAAATGTTTAAAGCATTGAAAGAAAATTCCACAACCTATAATTCTGTATGCAGTAAAATTATTCTTCAAAAGTGAAGGAAGCATAAAGATTTTCTCAAACAAAAACTGAGGAAATTTGTCTCCCGTAGAACTGCCTTACAAGAAGTTTTAAAATAAGTTTTCCAGAGAGAAGGAATATTATATGGGTCAGAAACCCAGAGCTACTTAAAGGAAGAGCATTAGAGAAGGAAAAATGAAGGTAACATAAAATATTTTATTTTTTATAGTGTTAATTGATAACAGTTTGCTCAACTGTTTTTTTAAATAACAATAGCAAAAATTAATTAGGTGAGTATAGCTTATGGATAGGTGAAATGAATGCCATCAATAACGTAAGGGATGAGAGGGAG
>NW_012117932.1:7579592-7658659 GCF_000951035.1 Colobus angolensis palliatus | reverse complement strand
GGGAAAACGTGGGATTAGGGGTAAAGGGGGCATATGGGAACTCTCTGTACTCTCTGCTCAATTTTGTTTTTTTTTTTTTTTTTAGTAAACCTAAAACTGCCCTGAAAACTAAAAGATCAATTTTTAAAAGGAAAAAAAAAAGCTGATTGCGAGTACTTCATGTCTTCGTAATGACTCAGCAGTATTTGGTGTACCTGAATGCGTTTTAATGTTTTAGGCACAGAGGAATAGGAAGAACTGGAGTAGCGGGGAGAGGAAGGGAATCATTTGCAGTGGGCTGAAAGATCGTTCTAAGGGAAGGAGCTGGATAATCACATAGCTCAAGGAAGCTATTCTGACAATTAAGAAAAATAAACTGATGGCATAATAAGAGTATGTAATGAATATCCTCCATTTTAGCCTAGAAAAAAGTAAATATCTATTATAAATGACAATAGTGTCATAAGACAACATAAACAAGTTACTGGTTCTTATGGAGCATAGATATGCCATCTATTCTTGCTAATACTCTCCTGCAGCACTCTATTACTTTCTTTAGATGTCAATTAAAATATTAATAACAAGACCTTACAAGATAGGATAGAATGTAGTAAGTTTCTCATTACAATGGATACCTATTAGCCTTACTGCACTTAGAAAAAATAAATACTAGAGAACTTTATCCCAAGTTAGAGACCAGTTGACATTAGAGGCTTGGAGGTGCTAAGAGTGAAATGATTAATTTGTTTCCCTGCCAGATCTTCGGAAACACCTACACTCACAGGTCTGCTAGAAGCGTCATCGCAGCAGCCAATGAGGCTTTAAGTGAGAAGAAGATTCTTGGAACTGAGTGGAGGGGTCTGAGTGCCCTCTTAGTCTCCTTTCTAGGATATCTTGTGCTTTTTTTTTAGCTTGGTTTTTAATATATTCTGTATTATCCTTCTAAAAATTCCATTTGCCCTTCTTTTCATACAAAATTTTTTCTGATCAAATTCCAGAAGTACGTGAAAATGAGAAAGCCAGTTTTCTTGCTGGAAGACAAGATTTTGGTTTAAGATTTATGGATTATGATTCATGGATTTTTAAGAATTATAAACATTATTGACAAAATATTTTGAAATTGTAAATGTGAAGAAAAGTTATACTGCAAGAATAAGAAAGGCAGAGTAAAAATAAACCTGTTTTAATAAGTAGATACTTATTTTTAGGTGCAAGGCTTGAGGGAGTGACAACTCTGAAAACCACATTCCACAGCAGCAAGTCTGGTGCATGTGGGCAGCCATGCCAGAGGCTTCCTTGGAGTATTCCAAAAATAACCCTCTCGAACTGGAGTCTGTCTCTGACACATCCTCTTCTCCATACTGACACTGTCTCTGGTTATAATAGAATGCAGCTCCACCTTTCCACATCACTCCAGACTAGATGCGTAATCAGTCCCTCTGACACTGTTGCTGGAATAGTGATCTGACACCTGCCGTCAGCTGAGGGTCCTGGGCTATTGACTGTCCAGAGCTGTGGGAGACTGGACAGCCCAGAGATAACTGGAGAAGCAGATCTTATTACTGGAATAATTGCACCTTTGTGTTCCAACACTGCACAGTATTTTTCTCAGGAGCTAAAACTGGCTTCTAAGATTCTTGTATTCCAGGCTCACCACTCCAGGCAAGGTGATAGGGAATTGTAATAACTTTATCTTATTCCTGGTATCAGATTAACATGCATGTTGGCTTTGAAAGATGTGGCATTTCCATCCTTAGAGTCTATGAACACGTAAGGATTATATATGGGTGTACAGGATGCCCCCTAAAGCAAAGCAGTTCTCTCCCTTATTCTTCATTCCTCCCACAGCACTGCCAGGCTTTGTCCTCTTTGTCTCTAATTTCAGTGCTAAAGGGAAATATTCCCAGGGTAGAGCAAACAACCTTTACCTTCAAATATACCTTAGATCAAAGAGAGAAAGCCCCTGCATCCCTCCATCAGATTGATAGTGTGAGACACTGTTTCTCTTGATTATAGGTACTGTGGACTTGAAAAAAAAAATTCCCTGATTCATAGTCTCCTTGGGGAGACAGGCCTGTTTGGTAAGAAAAAGTTTTCTAAACTTGGGATTTATACTCCATAAAGACACAGACAATGAGGAAGAATTCAAGGCTTGTTCTAAAGGATGCAGCAAAAAGGTTAGATAGAAGGTTCAAGGTACTGGAGCAATGTAGAGAATGAGGCCGTGGAATTCCTTTCCTTAAAAACCTTCAGGCAAAGATTGCCCTGGGATTCTCTACCCATACGGCACTGCTATTTTGACATTTCATTAAATTTCTGAGAGACAAAACTTATAAATAGTAATGCCAAGCACCTATGTCTAAGGAGAAGAATCAGGATTTGATGTCTTGATTCCCACATGTATCATTGGGCAATCTATTTCAGTTCAACTGAAATTCATTACTGAGGAGTAGAAAATGAGAGTTGTTGCTGGTCCCAGCATACTTGAGTTAAGCCGTGTTGATTATTACAGAAGTTAAGAGGCACAAGAAATTTTTATCTCTTTATAAATTAAAGGAATAGCTATTATGAGCAATTTTAGATAAGGAAGGGGCATAAAATATTTCAGTACCATATGAAAATAGGCTTAGGGACTGTACCTGATACATGTTAAGAGTTTGGTTGAGTCACTCTTGAGTACACTGCTTGTCTTGTTGCTATGGTTACTGCTGCCTTGTGTGGGTACACCGTGTATCGTTTATGTCATGGACTTTATTTATTAGCATAGACAACTCTTTCTTCTATTATTTACATGGTTCTCCTTCATTCATTATTTTTTAATGTTTTTCATTGTTGTTTTCCTTTTTTGAATACTTTTTAGTTGATGTATTTTTTTCTTCACATTTTGACTGCCAAGTTTTCAGTGATTTTGATGTGCAAAATAATCAGATTATAAAATAATCACAAAAAAATTAATATAATAAACAATAAAGTAACAAGTACTTAAGGAAATGAAACTAAAAAGAGAGAGAAGTTTCCTGAGTTTTCTAGATATAGCTATTTTGATGAATTTTTCTCTTTTATTTGCCTTTAGAAAGAGATAATTAAAAAATAAAAACCAATTTTCCCCAATGGTGATAGACTGTTAAAAACTCTTGCCTGGTTTTTATTCTGTGATTATGAAAAACATACTTCTGTCCAGGCACGATGGCCCGCGCCTCTAATCCTAGCACTTTGGGAGGCCAAGGCAGGCAGATCACCATCACCTGAGGTCAGGAGTTTGAGACCAGCCTGGCCAGCATGGCAAAACCCCATCTCTACTAAAAATACAAAAATTAGCTGGGCATGGTGGTGTGCCTGTAATCCCAGATACTTGAGAGGTTGAGGCAGGAGAATCACTTGAGCCTGGGAGGCAGAGGTTGCAGTGAGCCAAGATTGTGCCACTGCACTCCAGCCTGGGTGAGAGAGCGAGATTCCATCTTAAAAAAAAAAGAAAGAAAGAAAAAAAAAGAAAAGAAGAACACTTTTAAAAGACATTTCTTAGCAGTGGCATCAAATAACTGTTTTCTTAATATATTCACTCTGTTAGTAATATTGATAATAACAATATGTTCATCTAGCACTTTTCATTTGTAAATTACTTTCATGTCTGTCCCGTTTTTCCTCTGAAAGATTGTGGTTTCCATTTTACTGTTGAGGCGGTTGATCTGTAGAGCAAGTGATTTACCCATCGTCACATAGCTCATGAATGACAGAGTTGCAGCTTAGAGTGACCTCTGCAAATCCAGAGCTTTTTCCCCATGACCCACCATTTCATCAGGACACCCACAGAGTTAAACTGACTGTGTGGTTTCATGGAAAGTGCCATTAGAAGTGGGGTTGGAGACCTGACTTTAAGCCCAGCCACAAACTCACTTTGTGGCTGAGCCCTGGGGGTGGGCCTGAGTCTCCTTTCCTGAGTCGCATGGAGAGCCTTTCTCTACCTCTCAAAGCAGCTGAGTGGATAAGAAAGGATTAAAAATCCTTTAATCCTGAGTGGATTAAAAATAAGGGACACTATATATAAAGGTCTGACCAGCGCTCAGACATTTCTCCATAAATTCATTGGAAGTAGACTAATAACACTTCAGAGGGAGTCTCCCGCCCAGTGCCTCATGCCCAGCAGGGGCCCATGTGGTATGTGTGCTCAGGATGCAGTGACTTTTGCTTCCTATCTGACTACTGCTGAGTTCTTGCTCAAACACAAAAGGAAACTTCTGCCGAAACTTTGAGAATTTTGCTTTGTGCTGAATAGATTGGCATTGAAGTCTGAAGGCAAAAGCCATTTCAGTGTCTCTGACATGGTTGTTCTGTTTCATGACAGTCTCTTTTTTCTTAAGAAGAATGCTTTTCTGCTTGGCCAGAAATTTCTTCTTGGAAATGACAGAATGGCTGTCTCACTGTTAATGAATTTTACAGCCCAGATTCCTTTTAGTTTAATGAAATATGGACAAATCAACCCAAAGCCATGCTTTAAAACAACCTAGAGGAAACCACCACTCCCCTGAAACACTGAGGTATTTTCCGCCTGGCTGGCCAGTGCACCTCTGAGGTCATCGCCTAATAACCGCGTGCATAGTGATTAGACTACGGTTCACAGTTGATACTGGTATGCTTTAAAAATAAGCACAAAGTCCCCCGTATACAGAGAAGAGGCTGAGGACAAAAGCTTAGTCATGTGTGATTCACATACATATCATGAAGTATAGCGGAAGGCTCCTTCCCCGGGTCTGAGAATCTGGGTTCCAGTTTAGTCACTGTTTCTCTGGCACTGGACACCCCTCCCCCTGGACCACTGTCAGATGATGCTTTGCGCTTGGCTAAATTGCAGAGGTTTTTAATTGTTTCCTTATTATATTTTATATCAAAAGATGGTTTTTAAAATCACTTCTGTCAACATGAGGGTTGGAGAATAACAAGTTTTCAAAGTTGTAACTCTTGTTTGAGTGTTGTTTTCTGTTTAGCCTTAATATAAAAAACCTTTGCTGACCAAGCTGTCTAGATTGCCCCAACGAAATCAATCAATCCATCCATCCATCAGTCTGTGCCTTTAACATACTATCGAAGAAAACTTACTTTCAAATGTATCTGGTCAGGTGAGTGGTTCTTCCTCTTAAGGGTCAGGGCACAGAACCCTCCACCTCTATCCCAGCCTTGACAACTTTTAAGCCTGGTGAGGTGGAACATAATGAGGTCTGAGCAAAGTGAACGTGATCATAATACCAGATGTAATTAACAATATAGATTAATCTAAGAATCAATGTCCAAAATGTCAGAAATTTTCTTTGGGGGGCTTCATTGTGCCAAAAGGTTAAAATCTCTTTAAACATCATGAACGTCTAGGAAATTTGTAAGATAAGTTGGAACGGCTAAAATGGTTACCTTTCATATGTAATTCAGGATGATATAACCAGTCACTGAAAATAGGCATGAGATGCAATTTGGCTTGCCTCTCCAAGTGGACAGCGCTAAGGTATCCAGTCACACTGACTCACAGATTCCTGAGGTTAAAGGTGCAATTCCCCTGAACGAGTCTTAAAACCAGGTGTTTTCAACTGCATGGTGATTAGATTAGACACTAAGATAGTGTCTTCCTGTGGGTTCGTGTGGAGTAACCTGTAAGTGAAGCAGAGGGAAGCTGAGCTTCAGGGAACGGGAAAAGAGCCCAAAGCCTAGCCACACAGTGCCACCTCCCTGGCAATGCAGGGGACTTGCGGCATTTCCACAGAACCATGTCTGTGGTCCCAGCATCATTCATGGGTTCATCGAGCACATATTCTTTACATACCCAGCATTATTCTAGGCACAGGCCATACCACAGTAAATAAGAGCAACACTGGTCTGAGCTGTCGTGGAGCATTGTGGCGAAGCGTTAATCTGTTTGAGGTTACAGCCAAGATAAGTGCCAGGCAAGGGCAGCACAGGGCTGAGAGGTCAGGGCCTGTTTCTGGGAAAGTGACGTGGCCCAGATCCAAAGGATGAGGGGAATGAAGTGTCAGGGAAGGGGCGGGGACAAGGGCAAAGGGCCTGGGAAGAAAAGAAGGATGTTTTCTAAGTGTTTCCATTCACTAGCAGTAGGAGTACTGAGCGTGCTAAACCCCTGGAGGGAGTATCTGATTTGATATTCTCACAGAGAGAGGAAACTAAGGTACAGGAATTGAATTTCATACCCCTGACTCCACGCCTCACGTATGGTGCCAGGGATTGAATCCAGGTCTTACTATAGAACCTGTACTGGACTCCCATCCTGCACTGCCTCTAATGTGAGCAGGTGGGCACTTTGGGGGACTTAAGTGACAGCAATGTATGAGACAGTCTATTCGCCAAGAAAAAAAAAATTATGACGATGCAGGCTGAGTCAGGTGTCTCAGTCCATCACTTCTCCTGCTAAGATCTACAGTGCTGTGAAGATGGAGTTTGGAGAGTCTTTAGTGGGGAAGATGTTATCACTAAGAATGGATAAACACACAAAAGCATTGAGAGCCTTTATCTCCCAGGTAGGAAATAAGCAGGGGGACTTGAACATCAGAAGAGAGGTGATGTGTCTGCTAGCATCTGGCAAAAACAGGCAAAAAATGTTTTTTATGCATTCTGAAGTATAGAACTTAACCCAAGCATGTCAATTAGACTTTGCAGAAGCATTTGCACGCTGTGATTTTTTCAGTCACTTTTCACATATTTAGTTCAGCTGCCTTTATTGGACATATCATTTATGTGCCCACTAGACTGTGAACTTCCCATCAACTTAAAATAACAACAGAGGGAGACAAGCTCTCCAAAGAAAGAGTTTACTGGGGAATAGCAAGAGATTGTCATTAGGATACGCGTGCTGCGGTGGACCATAGGTGCAACTAGAGAAGCAAGGGAAGGCAAGGGTTTTTAAAGGGGAAAGGAGGTCAGTTGCATTCGTCCTTTTGAAGCAATTATCCTTGGCTACGAGGATTAATAACAAGGGTGAGTCAGTCTATTAGTGAACAGGCCATTAGTGAGCAGGCATCCTCATGGAAGTAATCTTTGTGCACGGTTGCCATGGCCTTTGTGAAGGTTGTGGTTTTGGCAGCCTTTTGTGATAGTACCAGTTATCAGACAAATGTGCATGAGGGCCTTCCCTTCATGGCCTCCTGGATCCATTTCGTTAGGATTGGACATAAGTGACTCCATTTTGGTACTGGCAACTTTCACATTCTCATCAGCAGGAAATCGTCACTTATTTTCGCATCCTCTTATCTAACCCAGTTCCAGTCCTACCGAGGAAACTCAGTACTGAGTGAATTTTGTAGCATTTCTGAAACCAAGCCCCTTGCCTCTTTCTCTATGTTTATTGCCTTCACAAATGTATATTTTAGCTATGCAAGCAGATGCTTTACTAACACACCTAACTAGATTGGAAATTGTCTTACTGTCTTAGCGTAGTGTATTGTGAAGAGCCAACACTAGCTGAAAATACATGATACTCCTTCTACCATTTAAAAACAAAGACACAATGAACAAGGACTGGTTGATAATCACGTTTGTTTATTGGACTTGTTCTTCCAAATGATAAATTTGTTCTGGGAAATGCAAATTAATGGGACGTCCTGCTGGAATCCTCTGAATTGTGAATGTTTCTGCCTTGCCAACAAGTATGCACTGTAGTTTAGGGATTTGCAGCACTCCATTTGTGTAGTACGATTTCATCCACTGCAGTACATTTTCCAGTTTGTTGGCCTGTTCTTCCCCTAAGAACTAGCAGTGTTGGAATTCTTTATGTCTATTAGCCTACTAACACACTGAGTCTTGAAACAGAAAATTCTCCACTATTGGCAAAGTAAGAAAAAGTGAACTATTTGCAAAATGTAAATTCAGATTCTCTTTCTTTCCTCAGAAGATTAGGTGGAAAAATATGTAAGAATTGTGTAACTTGCCCTTTCAGCTGCAAAGACCAAACAAGGATATTTGACCTTTATTTGCATTTGCTTAAATGTTTGAAGACTGATATTTGTTATTCCGCAAGAGGCGTAGAAGTACAGTAAGCCCCACTGTTCACTGTAGCCAGCAACTGGCAGGGAGTATGTACTGATTCATAGTTATTACAATCCAATATATTGCTTTATTAAAAGTTAGCTATATATAAACCGCCATATTCTGAAAATGTGTAATTAATTTGATACTGAAAAATGCTGAACATATTTGTATGGCTTTGTGATTCAGAAAGCCTTCTGTAGACTTAACTTCAGAGCCGTTGTTTTAACATCACTTTAAACTGTATTTATCCATGCAACCATGCCAGTTAATAGGAATTTGCCGTTGGTAGCATGCTGTCAGTACCTATGTATGTTCATAATTTTAAAATCAAAACATCAAAGAAAAAATGCTTATGAAGTCGACTTAAAAGACATTTTTTTTTTTTTTTTTTTTTGAGACGGAGTCTTGTTCTGTCGCCCAGGCTGGAGTGCAGTGGCCGGATCTCAGCTCACTGCAAGCTCCGCCTCCCGGGTTTACGCTATTCTCCTGCCTCAGCCTCCCGAGTAAGCTGGGACTACAGGCGCCCGCCACCTCGCCCGGCTAGTTTTTTGTATTTTTTAGTAGAGACGGGGTTTCACCGTGTTAGCCAGGATGGTCTCGATCTCCTGACCTCGTGATCCGCCCGTCTTGGCCTCCCAAAGTGCTGGGATTACAGGCTTGAGCCACCGCGCCCGGCTAAAAGACATTTTTAGTCATTACTAAATGTTTCTCTAAGTTCTTACAAAGTCTTTGGAGCTGCCTCCAGTTGCTTTTCAAAAAACCCATTTCTGAAGTAGAAATGTTCTCACTGAACAATCAGTATTAGGGAAACTGCAAGGCAAACAAATCGAAGCCCAATAGCCAAAGACGCACCATTAATGTTGAATGAGACAGAGTCTCTGCTGATGGGAAATTTCACAAGACTCCTCTGGTATTTTCTGTGATATCTGTTCCAGCCCCACAATGGCCACTTTCAGTCCTCCCCCGCTATTAACACTCCTCCTGCCAAGTCAAGAATTCTTAATGTAATGTAGTGAACGCCATGCTGAAAAATAGGCCCTTACGACGCCAGGGTCCATGAACACAGCTCACCACTCCCAGGAGGAAACCTTCCCTTAGCACAGGCACCACCTCCTCAGACAGCCCTGCAAATAGAGGAAGGTAGTGGCTCCACACAGGGCCACAGTCATTGTCTGCACCACAGTCACCGAACACGTCCAATCCACTGCCGACATTTTGAAGAAAGGGCCGAATTCATCCACTGAATCTGTCCTACCAAGGAAAGCAAATCAAGCTTGCTGCCCTATTCTTTTTTTTTTTTCTGTGACAGAGTCTTGCTGCGACACCCGGGCTGGAGTACAATGGCACAATCTCAGCTTACTGCAAGCTCCACCTCCCAAGTTCAAGCGATTCTCCTGCCTCAGCATCCCGAGTAGCTGGGATTACAGGCACGCGCCATCGTGCCCAGCTAGGTTTTGTATTTTCAGTGGAGACAGGGTTTCACCATGTTAGGAGGCTGGTCTCGAACTCCTGACCTCAGGTGATCCGTCCACCACAGTCTCCGAAAGTTCTGGGATTACAGGCGTAAGCCACCGTGCCCGGTCTGCTGCCTTATTCTTGAATGAAGACATTCATGCAGACTGTCATGATCTCAGTGGCATCTCATTGCTCCATAGTCGGCAGACTTTTAGTCAGGATCCTTCTGAACTGGCAACCCCAAATTAGCTTGGACTCTGTGTTCTGTTGACTAGCATACGCTGAAGACACAGTGTGGAATACTAGCAAAGGAGTTCTGCGGGATGTGCCTCTCTCAGGCTGAGAAGATGTCCATGCGTCAACATCGCAGGCCATTGCAGCCTAGCACTGACCTGGCGGCAGCTGCCACCAGCACATCTGGCATCTGCTTCCCCAGAGTCCTGAGGCCAGAGAAAAACAGGATCACAAACTGTGCTGATATCGCATGTCCAGAATTCTTCAATATGTAGCACGTTAAGAGCAGATCAATACACATTCTACAACAAAATTTGCTTCTTACCCTATGTTTCCCATTATGAGCTGGGAGGAAAAAAAAATCTCCCCCGTTTGCTTTGTCTCCCTCTCTCCAGAACTCATTTCAGACCCATGCTATTTCCCTAAGATAAGAAGAAAAAAATTCCATTAAAAACCAGAAGTCACACACTTCACAGCAGCAGCCCGTGTAGCTACTGCATTTTATTCAAGTAGCAAATATGAGAACACAGTGGAGCACACTGGCGTCAGATTATATTTGCATTTTGGAAAATATTAGACATTGATTTTGTTGAGTTGCCCTAAGTTATATACTTCAGAAATTATTGTGCACCCTCTAATAATAGAGGGTATAACCATTTATAAAGACTATGGAACTTTGCTTTTAAATTATAAAAGTTACACAGTGAATTTATTAATATTTTTATCATTATAAAGTCTACAAGGTTAATTGCTTTGCAAAATGGTGAATGTAACTAGTTTTTCCAGTTTCTATTTAAAGGAAAAGGCTAAAGCTAAATCAGCCAGGATTGCATATGATCCTAAAGCATTTCCCTGACATAATGTGGGAAAGTATGAGAGGAGAACAGGATTTGGTGAGAAGTCAGATTATGCAAGTTCTTTATCCAGAGGAAAGGGATACAGATAATTAACTTTGTAACCATCTTTTGACCTAGTGCCCTCCTGTGTCACATTGTCACTATGTCACTTTATAATTTTTTTAAAAAGTTTGGTCTCTTATTATGCCAAATTGAGTAGCATGAGTGTTGTGGGTAATTTCTCACTTATAATACTCAACATCCTGTATTTACTACCTTCCTGAACTCTCACCTATGTTTTGCGACAGCACTTTGCTAGCTCACATGCTGATCAGTTAAAAATTTGTATTTTGTGTAACAAATAAAGAACATGAGAGAATTGCATAGATGTGCTCTATGCAATTGCAAGTTGAGCTTTGTGTGCAATTACTTTCCTTTTCCAAAATAATTTCAACTTTTATTTTCAATTCAAGGGTTACATGTGCAGGTTTGTTATACAGATATATGACATGATGCTGAGGTTTGGGGTGTGAATAATCCCATCACCCAAGTAGTGAGCATAACACCCAACAGTTAGTTTTTCAACCTTTGCCCCCTTTCCTCTCTCCTCCCTGTATTAGCTTCCCGTGTCTATTGTTGCCACCTTTATATCCATGAGTACGTGATATTTAGCGCCCACTTATAACCAAGTCATGCGGTATTTGATTTTCTGTTCCGGTGTTAATTCACTTAAGTTAGTGGCCTCCAGCTGCATCCATGTTGCTGCAAAAGATATGATGTCATTTTTTATGGCTGCATAGTATTCCATGGTATATATGTGCCAGATATTCTTTATCCAATCCACTGTTGATGGGCACTTGTTTGTTTTCTATTGAGGAATGTCTGTTCATGCATTTTGCCTACTTTTTAATGGGGTTGTTTGGTTTTTGCTTGTTGGTTTGTTTAAGTTCCTTATAGATTCTGGACATTAAACCCTTGTTGGATGCACAGTATGAGAATATTTTCTCCCATTCTATAGGTTGTCTGTTTACTCTATTGATAATTTCTTTTGCTGTGCAGAAGCTCCTTAGTTTAATTAGGTCCCATTTGTCAGATTTTGTTTTTGTTGCAATTGCTTTTTAGTCAAATTCAAGGCCAATATTCAGAAAATGGTGTTTCCTAGGTCTTCTTCTAGGATTCTTTTCTATTTTGTCTTTTTTTTTCTTTTGTTTGGAGAACGGGATCTTACTATGTTGCCCAGGCAAGTCTCAAACTTCTGGGCTCAAGCTATCCCCCCTACCTCTGCCTCCCTAAGTGCTGGAATTACATGTGTGAACCACCATGCTGACATTTTACATTTAAATCTTTAATCCATCTTGAGTTAATTTTTGCATATGGTGAAATGTAGTGGTCTGGTTTCATTCTGCATATGGCTAGTCAGCTATCCTAGCTTTATTGAATAAAGTCTTTTCCTCATTGCTTGTTTCTGTTGACTTTGTTGAAGATCACATGGCTGGAGTTGTACAGCTTTACGTTTGGGTTCTTTATTCTGTTCCGTTGTTCTGTGTGTCTGTTTTTGTACCAGTACCGTGCTGTTTGGGGTTTTTCTTATCATTTTATATTTTTTTATTTTATTTTTATTTATTTATTTTTTTGAGATGGAGTCTTACTCTGTTGCCCAGGCTGGAGCACAGTGGCATGATCTTGGCTCACTGCAACCTCCACCTCATGAGTTCAAGCAATTCTCCCACCTCAGCATCCCTAGTAGCTGGAATTACAGGTGCCCACCACTGCACCAGCTAATTTTTAGTACAGAAGGGGTTACATCATGTTGGCCAGGCTGGTCTTGAACTCCTGACCTTAAGTAATCCACCTGCCTTGGCCTCCCAAAGTGTTGGGATGACAGATGTGAGCCACCATGCCCAGCCAATGCTATTTTGATTACTGTTGCCTTATAGTATAGTTTGAAGTTGGGTAGTGTGATGCCTCCAGCTTTGTTCTTTTTGCTTAAGAGTGCTCTATTTGGGCTCTTTTTGGTTCCAAATACATTTCAGAATGATATTTTTAATTCTGTGAAAAATGACATCAGTAGTCTGATAGGGATAGCATTGAATCTGTAAATTGCCTGGGGAAGTATGGCCGTTTTAATGATACTAATTTTTCCAATCCGTGAACATGGAATGTTTTTCCATTTGTTTATGTCATGTATGATTTCCTTCAGCAGTGTTTTGTAGTTCTTTGTAGAGATCTTTCACCTCCTAGGTACTCTTAGGTATTTTATTTTTATTGTAGCTATTGGAAATGATTTGACTCTCAGCTTGAATATTACTGATGTGTACAAATGGTACTGATTTTTGTACATTGGTTTTTGTATCCTGAAATTATATTGAAGTTGTTTACCCATTCTGGGAGGCTTTTGGTAGAGTCTTTAGGGTTTTCTAGGTGTAGAATCATTTTGTCAGCAAAGAGAGATCATTTGACTTCTTGTTTTCCTATTTGAATGCCTTTTATTTCTTTCTCTTGCCTGATTGCTCTGGCTAGGACTTCCAGTACTATGTTAAATAGGAGCGGTGAGAGTGGGCATCTTTGTCTTGTTCCATTTCTCAAGGGGAACGCTTCCAGCTTCCAGCTTCCAGCTTTCGCCCATTCAGATGTTGGCTGTGGGTTTGTCACAGATGGCTTTTATTATTTTGAGGTATTTTCCTTTGATGACTAGTCTGTTGAAGGTTTTTAACATGAAAGGATGTTGGATTTTATCAAAGACTTTTTCTGCATTTATTGACGTGATCACATGATTTTTGTTTTTAATTCTGTTTATACTGTGAATCACATTTATTGATTTGCATTTGTTGAACCAACCTTGCATCCCAGGAATGAAGCCTACTTGATCCTGGTGAATTAACTTTTTGATATATTGCTGGATTCAGTTTGCTAGTATTTTACTGAGGATTTTTGTGTCTATATTTGTCAGGGATATTGGCCTGAAACCTTTTTTTTCATTGTGTCTTTGCCAGATTTTGGTACCAGAGTGATGCTGGCTGTGTAGAACCAGTTAGGGAGGAGTCAGTCCCTCCTCCTCAGTTTTTTGGCATTGCTTCTGTAGGCTTGGTACTAGCTCTTCTTTGTACATCTGGTAGAATTTGGCTGTGAATCCATCTGCTCCAGGGCTTTTTTTGGTTGGTAAGATTTTTATTTCCAGTTCAATTTTGGGACTAGATATTGGTCTGTTCAAGGTTTCAGTTTCTTCCTGATTCAATCTGGGGAGATTGTGTTTCCAGGAATGTGTTAATTTCCTCTAGATTTTCTAGATTGTGTGCATAGAGATGTTCGTAATAGTCTCTGAGGATTTTTTGCATGTCTGTGGGATTAGTTGTAGTGTCATATGTCATTTCTGATTGTGCTTATTTGGATTTTCTGTTTCTTTGTTAATTTAGCTAACTGTCTATCAATCTTGTTTGTTCAAATAACTAACTTTTGGTTTTGTTGATTCTTTGTATGTATGTTTGGATCTAAATTTTGTTCAGTTCTGCTCTGATTTTAATCAACTCTTCTGCTAGTTTTGGGGTCAGTTTATTCTTGTTTTTCTAGTTCCTTTAGATGTGATGTTAGATTGTTAGTTTGAGATCTTGTTAACTTTTTGAGGTAGGTGTTTAGTGTCATAAACTTTTCTCTTCACTGTGGTTGTGCTGCATCCCAGCGGTTTGGGTATGTTGTGTCTCTGTTTTCATTTATTTCAAAGACTTTTTATTACTTCTGTCTTAGTTTTGTTATTTACCTAAAAGTTATTCAGGAGCAAGTTTTCTAATTTCCATGTAATGTGTGGTTTGGGGAGATCTTGGTATTGATTTCTATTTTAATTCCCTCGTGGTCTGCGAGTACGTTTGGTGTGATTACTGTATTTTTTAAAATTTATTGAGACTTGCTTTATGGCCAATCATGTAGTTTATCTTGGAATGTGTTCTGTGGGCAAATGAGAATAATGCATATTCTGTTTTGATTAGTGGAGTATTCTATAGATGCCTATTAGGTCTACTTGGTCAAGTGTGAAATTCAAGTCCAGATTTCACACTTGTTAGTTTTCTGCCTTGATGATCTGTCTAACACTGTCAGTGGCATGTTAAAGTCCTCCAGTATTATTGTGGGATGGTGTAAGTCTTTCTGTAGGTCTATAAGTAGTTGTTTTATGAATCTGGGTGCCCCAGTGTTGGGTGCATATGTGTTTAGGATAGCTAAGTTTTCTTGTTGAGTTGAACTCTTTATCATTACGTAATACTCTACTTTGCCATCCACTTTTTTTTTTAACTGTTGTTGGTTTAAAGTCTGTTTTATCTAATATGGGAATAGCAACCTCTGGCATTCTTATATTATTTTTGCTTTCTGCTTGCATGGTAGATCTTTCTCCACCCCTTTACTTTGATTCTGTGGGTGTCATTATGTGTCAGATAGGCCTCTTGAAGACAGCAGATGGAATTATTGTGTTTCTTTATCCAATTTGCCACTCCATGCCTTTTAAGTGGAGAGTTTTAGACTGTTTGCATTCAGGGTTAATATTAATATATGAGATTTTGATCCTATTGTGAAGTTGTTAGCTGGTTGCTTTGTAGTTCCTATTGTGTGATTGCTTTTTAGGGTCTGTGGGGTATGTACATAAGTGTGTTTTTGTGGTAGAAGATGTTGTTCTTTAATTTCCATGTGGAGGCTTCTGATGTAGTTTGGCTGTGTCCCTACCCACATCTCATCTTGAATTCCCACGTGTTGTGGGAGGGACCCAGTGGGGGATGATTGAGTCATGGGGGCAGGTCTTTCCCATGCTGTTCTCATGATGGTAAGTGAGTTTCACGTGATCTGATGGTTTTAAAAATGCGAGCTTCCCTGCACAAACTGTCTTTGCCTGCTGCTATCCATGTAAGAGGTGACTTGCTCCTCCTTGCCTTCCACCATGATTATGAGGCCTCCCCAGCCATGTGGAACTGTAAGTCCAATAAGCTTCTTTCTTTTGTAAATTGCCCAGTCTCAGATATGTCCTTATCAGCTGCATGAAAACAGACTAACACACCTTCCTTAAAGATCTTTTGTAAGGCTGGTCTAGAGGTAACAAATTCCTTAGCAGTTGCTTATATGGAAAAAAATTTGTTTCTTCTTTGCCTTTGAAGCTTAGTTTGGTGAGATATGAAATTCTTGGTTGAAATATCTTTTACTTAAGAGTGCTGAAAGTAGGTGCCCAGTCCCTCTTGGCTCATAAGGTTTCTGCTGAACAGTTTGCTGTTAGCCTGACGGGGTTCCCTTTGTATATGATCTGGTGCAAAGTTACTTTTCTGAAACTGTACTTTAATAATACAAGCTGCAAAGCCACTGTTGTTTTTTCTCTCTTCTTTTCCAAGCACTAATCAGAAAAATGGAGAAAGGAAGGAAAAGAAGGATGCAAGGTTTATAAGCTATAGTGGTGGTTGTCAGCTAGAACTATTGTCCACCAGCAGGTGGCCTGAGGGCTTATTAAGACCCTTAGTAAGTCTTCTGGGGAGATGTGAAGTAAATGCACAGGAAAATAGATTGTGGAGAGTTGAACTGGAAAAAATAGTTTGGTTATTTGGAAGCAAAATTCCATGGTCTTTAGGTACAAAAGTTACTCTTCTAATAAACCATTAAGGATGGAAAGAAGACATGGTGAAGGCAGGGCAGACCTCTTCTGTGCTAGGCTTCATGGTGCTTATTCCCACAGCTCTCCAAGATGAGTTATATTTTTTTCTTCCACTCCTCCTCTTCCTCTTTTTCTTCCTTGTCCCCTCCCTATTTTCCCCTTTCTTTTTCTTTTCTTTTAACCGTGGAGAAACTGTAGTGCAGAGAGTGTAGATAATCTTCATAGGCCCACACAGCTCATGGCTGGCTACTGGCACCAACACCTGTACTTCTCATTCACCATGGAAGCCAGCATGTTGGCTAATGTCCTGTTTGGCAGCAGAGGCTAGAGTCTCCAATGTTAGTTAACTCTATTTGAGAAACACCTTCTTACATGCCAGTTTGAGAAAAAAAGAGATACATAGGGCAGTTCCCCACCACATCCATTTGTGACCATGGCATGAACACAGACTCAAATGAAAGATGTGTATTTTCATCAGAGGGTAATGAATCATCAACGTGTTTTCACTTTGCTTCAGAGAACTAGTGCTGTATATCAACATTAATGTTCTTTTAGCATTTTTATGCAGATTATTATTATTTTTTTATACTTTAAGTTCTAGGGTACATGTGTACAACGTGCAGGTTTGTTACATATGTATACTTGTGCCATTTTGGTGTGCTGCACCCATCAACTCGTCAGCACCCATCAACTCGTCATTTACATCAGGTATAACTCCCAATGCAGTCCCTCACCCCTCCCCCTCCCCCATGATAGGCCCCGGTGTGTGATGTTCCCCTTCCGCAGATTATTCTTAAAGCAGTCATCTGAGCACTTATATTCCAAACACAATTCAGAATCTTGCCTACTCCCAAGGTGACCTAAAAACAAAAGTAGTTATCCCTTACTAATGCTCTTGAGAAGACATTCATGTTTAAACTTTGATTCAATGGATGTACATTATAAAATAATGAATCTACTAAAGGATCCTTTTACTCGAGGCTTTTGCTCAGCCTTTCAACATACATTTTATGAAGCAAGTACCCTGTGTTCAACACTGAATTTCAGACAGTCAACCAAACTGTAGTGAGGTCAAAGGAAAGAAATACGGAAGTGAATGATTTTTTAGTGGACAAGCTTTCGAAAATCCTAGTCTTTAGAAGTGAGATTCAAAAAGTTATTTTCCTATAATTTAACTCAAAAACATAGATCTCTATTTGCATTGTGGTTAAGAGCACAAGTATGGGATCTCATTCATTCATTTATTTAATAAACATTTATAGACAGTCTACTACTTAGTAAGTACTGTGTTAGGCATTGGGGTACATTGCTTACCCAAACCAGGTATCGAACCTGTCTTGACTGAATCTTACATTCTAGTGGGGCAGATAGATTAATCGAATAACTGTATTGAAAGACATCAACCTGCACCTATGGCAATGCTATAATGAAGATTGCATAGGAGGCTCTTAAGAGCCTATTTATTCCAAAGGTATTTAATATAATTGAGGAACTGAGATGAAATTGCTGGAGGAAGTGATATCTGATCTAAGATATAAGGGATGAGCAGATAGTGATGAGGCCTGGGGAGGGGAGAAAATGCCTAACACGGAGAGCAGCATGCATGGCCTGTCAAGGTGAACAGTAGAATCCCAGGCCTGGAATACTGGATGTGGGGAGAGACTGGGTGGCTGTGTGGAAAGCAAGTCTCAGGTTCAACCGAGACAGGAGTCTGGCCTTTGTTCTGAATACAGTGATGAGGCATCCACAGGTTTAAAGTAGGGAGAGTAAATGATCAGGGAATGGGCAGAACAGATACACACTGATCAGCTAGAAACCCACTGAAGTGTCCTAGGATGGAGGTAATGATGCTCAGACTTGAGCAGTGGTATAGAAAAGATGAAGAGGATACATTCAATATGTATTTCAGAGGTAAGCATCAACAGGACTTGGATATTGGGAGTGTGAGACAGGAAGTATTAAGGATGACTTGGATAACTAATAGATAGGGGTGCTTTTCACCAAGATAAGGAAGCTTGCAAAGGATTAGGTTTGGGATTTGGAGACAGCAGAAGGGATGAGAGTATTGAGTTACGTCTTAATATGTACCATTTTGAGAGGCCTTTGAGAAAGCCAAGAGGAAATGTCAAGTAGCAAGGATACGGGTCAGAACCTCCGAAGTGAGGTTTGAGCTGGAGATTAACATTTGCAGATAGTGTGCACAGAGGTGGCAGTTGAACTCCTGCATCTGGATGTGATTGCCTAGCAAAAGGGTGTTCCAGAAAGGCCTAGACCCAAGACCTGAGAGACCAACACTCAAAGGCTTGGCCAAAGGGGGAAGAGTTTGACTGGAAAGGCAGGAGGAGAGGCAAAGGCCACTGTTTCCCAAGTACCCAGAGAAAAAGGTAGAGGAAAATGAGTTCTCAGTACTGGACAATGCTGAGGGCTCACGTGGGACTGAAAACACGTCGGGTTGGATTGAATAACACTGAGGTCTTTGGGGACACTAGTGAAAGCTGTAGCGGAGTCATGGGTCAGATTGAGTGATTGACGGTGGGGTAGGTGGGAGGTATGGAAGTGACTGAGAAGCTCAGGGGAGAGAGGATGAGGACTGGAGGCAGGTGTGGATTTATGTGCTTGGTGTGTGTGTGTGTGTGTGTGTGTGTGTGTGTGTTTTGTAAGTGAGGGCACTTAAAAGTGCTCCAGTGTCAATGGGAAAGATCCTGGTGAGGAGAGGTTGAACTTACCCAAGACAGAAGGGCCACTGAGGTCATAAGATTTCTGAGACAGCTCAAGAGATGGGATTAACCTTGGGTGGGAGGAGGAATGGCTTCTGTAAACTTTGAATTAGTGGGGTATCTCACTTTGGTGGTTCTATTTTCTCTGTAAAGCATGAGGCCACATCCTCTGTGGGGAGGGCTTGGGGGAGGTATGGCAACTGGGGAAACCTGTGTGTGAATATTGAAGGAAGTGGAAGTTTGAAATGGTTCACAGATAGCCAGGCAGTAGTTCATCCCCATAATCCCACCACTTTGGGAGGCCAAGGCAGGAAGATCACATGAAGCCAAGAGTTCGAGACCAGCCTGGGCAACGTAGTGAGACCCCCATCCATACAAAAACAATTAGCCAGGCATGGTGGCACACACCTATAGTCCCAGCTACTCAGGAGGTTGAGATGGGAAGATCACTAGAGCCGGGAGGTTGAGGCTGCAGTGAGCCACAGTTGTGCCATTAAACTCCAGCCTAGGCAACAGGGTGAGACCCCATCTAAAAAAAATAAAAGAATGGAACAGTCCACAGGGTGCATGGAAAATCAGGTAAACCAAACCAAGAGTGTAGGGTGGCTGTGGGTGCTGGACCTCTCTGAGCTGGGTGAGCAGGAACCATTGGTGGGCATGTTCTGCCTTCGTGACTGCCTGTGCACACCCAGAAGAGCAGGTAGGGAGGCTCTTCCCAACTGCCATATTTGCCAAATGATCACAAAGAAAAGACAGAGAAATAAGGGGATGTGGAGCATTTGCAAGACCAAAAAAAAAGTCAATTTCAGCCTAAGCTGAAGAAAAGGACAATGAAGAAAGAAGATTAATAAGATTAACAGGTTGGAGAAATTGGGGGAGGAGCAATCTATTGAAGACCCCCACAGTTGCTCACCTGTCGAAAGTGAGTTGGTGAAGAGGAGATGGCGGGTGTGGTGGGCATGGTCACTGTGCAGCGTGCTCACCTGGCCAGTAAGATAGATCCAGAAGCAGCTGGCTCCACAGCTGCAGGTCTGATGGCAGGAATCTCTTGGTTTCACCACTGGTAGACTGCATGCACTGAGCAGGCCGCCCCCATCTCCAGACCTTGGTGTCCTTGCTGAGATTTGGGGCCAGCCATGCCATCTTTCCAGGTTGGGAGGATTGAATAAGGTGATAGAGGTAAAACAGCGCAACCTGTGACTCCTGATTGGGAATCTGTCAGAAGTGTCAGCCACTGCTATTTCTTCATTGTGACACATTTTCTAAACAAATCACAAGTTTTGCTGTTGTTATTCACTTTTTTAAATTCTAGGAATCAAGGCAAAAAGCAACTCAAATTTTATAGAAATTATGTGATTTGTAAATATATTATTATGTTGACTTAATCTCCTCCCCTGTGACCCTACAACTGAGAGGAGAGCAGAAGGCCAGCCCTGGGAGTGGCAGGATGAGAGTCGAGTGGACCAAGAATAGGATGGTTTAGGGGCTTGCCATCTTCAGGTGTCTCTCTTTTTCAGGCTAGGACTAATGTAGGTTCTTTTTGTAAACCCTGAAATGGAAGTTTTAGGCATTGAGTGACTTAAGACACTCAGAGGACTCCTTGTCTCAAAAGAGATGTGAGTAAAAAGTTTACTTATTTAGGTTTATGTACTTGTCCATCACCCACACTCAACAGAGATGGGACTGAATTGTATTTATCTTTGTATATACAGACCCACGGCAGGCACTCAGTAATTGTTTGCAGTATGGAGTAGACAGTAGTTAGTAAGTTTTTGGTTCTGTAATGGATTGGTGCAGGATATCTCTATCCCAACATGGTAGACATTTTGGGCCAGACAATTCTTAGTTATTGGAACAGGATATATAGCAGCACCCCTGGCTTCTACTCACTAGATGCCAGAGGCAGCCTTCTCACCCCAAGATGTGACAACCAAAAGTGTTTCTGGATATTTCTGAATATCTCCAGGATGAAAGGGACAAAATTGCCTCTGGTTGAAAGACCACTGGTTTAGAGAAAATCTTTAATGTGATCTCTTGTGTTGAATTTTTAAAAGTTTATTTATTTATTCGCACAGGAAAAAAATGAACTATAATTCCAAATACTTTGCAAGGTATGTTTCTGAGAAGTAAGATTCCAAGTATTTTTAATTTCTCTCTGTATTCTTCTGGCCTTTTGAAATTTCTCACGTTTCCCACTGTACTTGTGTTACTCTTATAAGTTGATAAGGGAGAGAATGAAAAAAAATTTAATATTTGAAAATGATTTTTGAAAATACATACTTTTCCTGCTATCATGACATTCTCGATAATCATATTACTTAAGCTAATGAACGTTATGTTATTTTTATTATTGTAAGTTTTGTTTCATTATCTAATTTTTCAGATAATTTTATTTATTTTAGTATTTCAATCAGCAGTATCATAATCAACTATTAATTCTAGTCCTAGATATTGGTACCAACTCATTGGTTAGCCATGGACTGGAATTTAGTATCAAAGACACTTGACCCTTTTCTAGAAAGGCGGAAGCTTACCCAGCATGAAGTGACTTTGAGATAACCACACTTGTCAAGTGTCACTATGAAAGGCTTAGGGCCCAGGAAACAGGAAGGAAGAGGGTATGTGTGTATGTGTGTGCATAATGTATTAATAAATTCACTGGCATACTTAATTTTTAAAATATCAGTCAGCTAAGAGAATCTGCCAAACTCCAAATAAGAGAAATATCCAGAAGAAAGAATCTAGGGTACTCTTTCCTTACCCTTTCATTTGCATTGGCTTAAATTGGGGGAAACTCAAGAAGTGAAGGCTTTCTTTTAGCACAAACATTCAGAAAGGGAGCGGGGTGAATAGTCCTTAGAGAATATGTGGGAAGATAAAGAACCGACCCTAGCATTAAAATGTGGGTGGAGCAGAATATTTTCTTTTTAAAAGCAAGAGAAAATTTTCTTATTTTTCCTTCAGTGTTTTAATCACAGGCAATCTCAGATACCAATTGTATTAGTCAGCTCAGGCTGCCAAGACAGTCTGGGTGGCTTTAACAACAGAAATTTACTTTTCACAGTTATGGAGGCTAGAATTTCAAGATCATAGTTCGGGCAGGGTAGATCTGATTCTGAGGCCTCTTCTCTTGGCTTGTAGACAACTACCATCTGTCTGTGTGCTCCTGTGACCTCTTCTTTGTATGTGCACGGGGCTAGGGGAGGGAGGGTTGGGGAAGAGGGCGCAGGGAGGTTGGGGAAGAGAGAAAGAGAGAGAGTAGGTGCTCTGTGGTGTCTTTTCTTATAAGGGCACTAATCCCATCATGAGGGACCCACCCTTCTGACCCCATATAACCCTAATTTCCTTCCCAAATCCCCATGTCCAAAAACCATAGGGGGTTAAGATTTTACCATATGAATTTTGGGGGAACACAGACATTCAATCCACAATACCTAATTAATGATAAGATGCAAAAATGGGTGACAAAATTGCGAATTATTTACAAGGCAAAGACTGTCAAAAGTTATCTTTAATACTATTTGCAGTTCAGTGGAGTGTAGGCATTTTTGTTGTTTTTGTTGATTTCTTTCTGTTAGGTGACTCCTGACATTGCTGCACTGTGCTTCTTAACAGAAGTGCCACTCTCCCCCATCAATGTTGCTGTCTTTTACTAGGATCACCAAATCAGGTTAACAGTCAAAAAATGATCCAGAAATTGATTTCTAGTATCCTCTATAATTTTTTCTGGTATCACTGTTAAAAATATGTCTAGGTAACTTATTTTATCTGCATCAATATTGGTTAGGTCTCATTGTGACGTAAATATTCAATCAGTATCCCTGCCCTTCTCTCTCTGCCATTGAACTAGAACATTACACAGATACTTCCCACTCCTTCCTTATCCACTTATCTTCACCTGTTCCAAAGTATGTATTCTCCTGTCTGTTGGTGCAAGAGTTATTTCACCCCCTTATTCTCTCTCCAAGTTATCCTGTCTGCTTCTTTCTTCCCAGTGCCAACTACTCATGAGGAGCCTACTCCTCCTTTTATTTGCCTGTTCAGAGCAATCAGCACTTTAATATATCTAAATATTTATTATTAAGCCTCCCCATATGATTTCAAATGTCATGCAGAAGAACAGAGTAAAATTTTCTAAACCATGATCCTTTAATCCTGTGTTAACAGAGGTTACAGTTGGTTGCAGTTGTGTAGGCTATAGTTACAGATTTGTGTTCTACCAGTTGTCTGTTTGCATACTGCAAGCAAAATACTTCACCTGTTAGTGGATGTCAAGCTAATTTAACCTGAGATTTACAGAAATCAAATTTCTAGTCTTGCATTATACTTCCAAGGGAAGTGCCCTGCACAAATTTCCATGTAGAGCATGGTGGCCTTTTTTAATGAATTTCTCCATTGCAAGAATGAGATGCTTCTTGGGAGAAGATTCTGGAAGATACTGGCGTAGGAATCCCTAGGACTCCTTCTCCCTTTGTAGACGATAACTGCACTGGCAGAATCTGTTTGATGCAATTGTTTTGGAACTCTGTAGTCTTAGAGTCTATCAAAGCCTTGCAACTTCCAGAGAAAGGCTTGCTTGAACAATAAATAGTGGTTAACATGGTAAACTGCAGTTACTTTCAGTCATTCCACCTCTTATCTTAGCACAGTAGTAGTTACCCATTTCACACTCCCACCCCTGTGGCAGACAGGTATGCATGCGTTCCTAGAGCAGCTTACACACTGCTTGTGGGGGCAAGGGTGGGCAAAAAGTGTCTTGTCCTCCAGTATCAGGGATCTGTGCTCTGACTGCTGATTGCTGCTTCCAATCACAAAAGTGCAAGGAGGTGGTGAGCATTGTTGTCGCATCTCCCGCATTGTTGCAAGCCCCACCCCTCCAGCTGAAGTGACTCAGGGAATATAAAAAGCCAGTGCACTTTTATTTTTGACCCCATTCCCCTCATTTTTCTCTTTTCCTCTTTTGGGACCAGACATTAAAGACTAAAACATCCAAAAGCAACCATATCTATGGAGAAGTTAGAAAATGACTATGTATACCCCAGGAAAGGTGCAGGCCCAGGAAAGACCTAAGGAGACCTTACGTTTATACCTCAGGCTAATCCTTGGCACAGAGACGGCCCACAACAATCAAACAACAACAGTTTTAAATATAAAAAATTAGTAAACTCTGGGGCAAGAATCTGATTTCCAGAGTCACCACATAATTAGATTTAAATGCTCAGTTTTCAATAAGTAATCACAAAGCTTACAAGAAACAGGAAAGTTTGACTCATTCAAAGGAATAAAAATAAGTCAATAAGAAAATGTGCCTGAAAAAGAACCTAATGAGATTTCTACCAAAGACTTTAAAGCAACTGTCTTAAAGATGTTCAAAGTAAAGGAAGATGTAGAGAAACTCAAGAGAACAATGTATTAACAAAATGGAAATATCAATAGAGAAATACAAAACCTAAAAAGAAACCAAAAAGAAATTTTGAAGCTGAAAAGCACAGTAGCTGAAGTGAAAATTTTACTAGAGGGATTCAAAGGGAGATTTGAGCAGGAAAAAAAACAGAATCAGCAAACTTGAAGATAGGATAATATAAATGATTGAGTCTGAGGAAGAGAAAGAAAAAGACTGAAGAAAAGCAAACAGATTCGAAGGGGCCTGTAGGACACCATCAAGAGATTCAGCTTACGCATTGTGAGAATTTCAAAGGATGAAATAAAGAGGTATAGAGAAATAATTTCTGGAAATTTCCAAACTTAGTAAAAGACATGAATATAAACATCCAAGAAGCTCAGTGATCTCTAAGATAAACTCAGAAATCAAATTGAAACACATCATAATCATACTTTCAAAAGACAGAAAATGTTGAAAGCAGCAAGAAAGAGGCAGCACATCGCATACAAGGGATCCTTAAGCTTATCCTCAAATTCCTTGTCAGAAACCTTGGTGGCCAGAGATAATGGGCCAATATTCAGTGCTAAAGAAAGCAAAAATACTGTAAACCAAGAATTCTTCATCCAGAAATACCATCCTTTAAAAGCGAGGGAGAAATTAAGACATTCCCTTGTAAACAAAACTGAGGGAGTTCATAACCACCAGATCTGCCCTGCAAGAAATGCTCAAAGAAGTCCTGCACATTGAAATGAAAAGACACTAGAGAGTGATTCAAAGCCTTTTGAAGAAATAAAGATCTCAATAAAGGTAAATACCTTAGACAACTATAATAGCTAGTCTTAGTATAACAATGGTTTGTAACTCCGTATTTTTTCACAATTTAACAGACTATGCATTTCAAATAATTATTAGTTTATGGTTTGGGGCATACAGTGTATAAAGATATAATTTTGGGACATCAACAACCAAAAGGAGTGGGAGCAGAGTTTTTGTGTGCCATCGAACTTAAGCTGGTATAAATTTAAGTTAAAATGCTGTAACTTTAGTAATCCCATGGCAACCACAAAGAAAACAGCTATAGAATATACACAGAAGAAAGTAGAAAAGGATTTTTTGTAACATTTCATTACAAAAAATCAACTAAACATTAATGAGGGTAATATAGGAAATAGGAAAACAAAACTGTAAGGCACATGAAAAACTAATAGCAAGATGACATAAGTCTCTATCACTAATTATTTTAGATGTAAACAGATTAAACACTCCAATCAAAAGACAGAGGTTGGCAGAATAGATTTAAAAAAAAAAAAAGATCAAACTATATGCTGTCTTTGAAAGACTCACTTTAGATCCAAAGACAGACTAAAAATAAAAAGATGGGAAAGATATTTCAGGCAAATAGTTACCAAAAGAGACCAGAGGTAGCTATGCTAATATCAGAAGAAAATAGATCATAAAATGTTACAATAAGCAAAGACATTATATATTAATAAAATATTTAATACCACAAAAGGAGATAGCAATTATAAACATTTGTGCACCTGATAACAGACCATCAAAATATATGAAACAAAAACTGAAAGAATGGAAGGAAGAAGTAGACAGTTATATGATAATGATGGATGGAACAACCACACATACATAAGGAATAGAGGACTTAACACAGTGAAGCAGCTATCTAACAGACACATAGGGGACACTACCCAACAGTGGCATACAGTCTTCTTAAGTGCACAAGAAACATTCTCCAGACAAAACATATGTTAGGCCACAAATTAAGTCAAAATGAGGCATATACATACAACGGAATATTATTCAGTGTAGCAAAGGAAGACAATTTGCACGTATGTTACAAAATGGATGAACTGTGAGATGAAATAAGCCAGTGACAAAAAGATAAATACTCTATGATTCTACTCATATGAGGTACTTACAATAGTCAAAATCACAGAGACAGAAAGTAGAGTGGGGCTTGCCAGGGCTGGGAGGAGGGGATAATGGAGAGTTGTTTACTGGGTCAGAGTTTGAGTTTAACATGTTGAAGAGTTCTGGATGGCAGTGATGGTTGCATAACATTATGGATGTATTTAATACCACTGAACTATACACTTAAAATAGTTAAGACGGTAAATATTGTGTGTATTTTACCACAAAAAAAAATGATACAAAACAAGTCAACAGAACAGTGCAAAGGACCCCATGTGCTAATTACCAGCCCCTGCAATCACAACCCGTGGTCAGTTCTGCCCTATCTATACCCCCACCTGTATTATTTTGATGCAGATTGTGTGTGTGTGTTTGGAATATATTTCATGAAAACACAGATTCCGTTCAGTGATATAAAACAGCACATCACAAAGCTTTTTTGCACATAACATGTTCTTTTATAAAAAAATTTAAGGCCAGGAACGGTCGCTCACGCCTATAATCCCAGCACTTTGGGAGGCTGAGGCGGGCAGATCATGAGGTCAGAAGATCAAGACCATCCTGGCCAATGCGGTGAAACCCCATCTCTACTAAAAATACAAAAAATTAGCCGGGCATGGTGGCGGGCGCCTATAGTCACAGCTACTTGGGAATCTGAGGCAGGAGAATTGCTTGAGCCCAAGAGGCGGAGATTACAATGAGCCGAGGTCACACCACTGCACTCCAGCCTGGGCAACACAGCAAGACTCCATCTAAAAAAAAAAGAAAAAAAGTTGTAGGGGGCGGAGAAATTCCTTTTAATGGGTACAATCCACACAATGCAGGTGACTGTTACTCTAAAAGCCCAGGCTGCATCATTATGCAACGTATCTGTGTAACAAAACTGTACTTGTGTCTGCTAAATCTATGAAATTAAAACAAAAACAAAAACAAAAAAAACCCATGAATCTGATTTGCCTTTGGCCACCAGATGTCTGCAGATAGACACACAGAGGTGTGAGATAGCACTTTCCATTTCCCGTTCCTTTGCCATCCCCCATGAAGCCGTGCTGGAGCTGACCTGCTGGACGATGAGACCTGTGAAGCCAAGTCAGCTGCCCTGGTCATCCCAGCCAAGACCATGTCCTCTCTGCTCAGCCAACAACTGTCCAACAAACATGTGAATGGGCCCTGCTGAAATCAGAGCTGACCGGCCCACTTGAGCCTAAATCACTGACACACAGATGTATGAACTAAGTAAATACTTTAAAAAATGAGATGCTGATGGTCCCTGAATTTCTCAAGAGGCAAAGAATGGTCCCACCTAGCAACTTATAAATGTTCAGAAGTCAGATGGCCATGGAGAAGTAGCACCTCATGTATAGTTTCTCCCTATCTGCAATAAGGTGAAAGAAGGCATTTATCTTCTCTGCAGCCAGAAAACCTATAACCCAAATGCCCAAGAACACAAGAACACTGTTCACCATTCTGCTGTGCTTGTTAGCAGAAGATACATCAGCTCGCAAAATCCCCTGTGAAACAGAAACTAAAATAATGCTCAACGATCGTTCTACTCCCACAGGGGAGGAGGGAGAGGAGCAGAAATCAGCACAAGAGCTGGGTTTAGAACTTGGATCACATGTGGCTTTTCTCAATGATCACAAACCCCAGCCTCCTATAATTAATAATTGGATGTATTAAGTATTTTATGGAGCAGTCTAGCCAGACAGCAACTATAAAATGGAAACGTGGACCAGCTTGGTAAAGGGAAAGATGAAATTGTAGAATTAATTAGTTTGTTCGTGCATTGAGTATTTCATAGCAGTAAGCTTATTGTATTTATAAAGGGAAAAACCTCTGGGTGTAATTTGTCTGGTTGTTTACGTCCTATAGTGCAGTTTCAGTATGTTTCATGTTCGTGTGCCTGTTTTGAAATATTTTATTTCATCATCATAAGAAGTTTTTAATGCAATGAAACTTCAAACCAGAAAAATCTTAGAAAATTAATCAAATAGGGAGTAGAGAGAAATGGAGATAGCGTTAAACTAAATACAAAGAAAAAATTCAAACAAATTTTTTTATTTGACAAAATTTGAAGTGGCAGGGGGAGGGTAGATGCAAATGCATTTGACCTGCTCAGATAAAATCTTAATTTACAGGCTTGTCTGAAACGTTGGAATCAAAATGATCATTTTTTTTCTTCCTTTTCCATGTCTTCTCTGCAATGCACTTCCAATGGTACTAACTGATGTTTAAAAAAAAAAAATCAAGTTAGTCTGAGAAGGTTGGTCCCCTAAACAAAAAAGTAAATGGCGTTATCTTCCTCCCTCTAAGAGCCTCTTCATTGGCTGGGCGCAGTGGCTCACGCCTGTAAGCCCAGCACTTTGGGAGACCGAGGTGGGCGGATCACCTGAGGTTGGGAGTTCAAGACCAGCCTGGCCAACATGAAGAAACCCCATCTCTACTAAAAATACAAAAATTAGCCGGGCGTGGTGGCGGTTGCCTATAATCCCAACTACTCAGGAAGCTGAGGCAAGAGAATCGCTTGAACCTGGGAAGCAGAGGTTGCAGTAAGCCGAGATCGTGCCACTATACTACACCAGCCTGGGCAACAGAGTGAGACTCCATCTCCAAAAAAAAAAAAAAAAAAGAGTCTCTTCATTAAAATAAACCGAATACTTGTTTAGTAAAGCAATGCAAATTAATACCTAATGATAAAGTCAGAACATGTGTGTACGTATGAGTTCCTGCTTGCTTTCATTTCACAGTCTGATTCTCCCAGAGTAGGACTTTTGCTAGATATTTGTTGTATCACCCAGAATTTTGAAAAGGCTAAAAAGCATATTATTGATTTGTGCACTTGGTGCAAAATTCAAAAGGTATTAAGGGGTATACAGTAAATATAAGCTCCCTCCCTGAACCTGATCCTCAGCCTTCAGTTTCCTTCCTTGGAATAATCACTGTATACTTGTGTGTCTTTCTAAAAATATGTTCTGTTTATTTAAGTACATATGTGTGTATGTGTATTTACACAAGTGATGGCATACCACATACATTGTTAAACAGTTTCTTCATGTCCTTTAGCAATAAAATCTGACCAGCAGTTCTTACCACATGGAGCTGCACACTATAAGTGACCAGTCCCTGTCCATAGCCACCTGGGTGGTTTTCAATGTTGCTATGTAAAGGAGGATTAAAAGTGTCTTCTATAGGTGTCAGCTTGACTGGAAAATAAAAAAGTTTCTTCTATACTCATCGCTCATGCTTGTGAGAATCTACAGGATAGATTCTGTACGTGAATGTATCCTATTCTAATCCTTTTTGGCATTTCCTCGGCTACTCTTACCCTTACTTGTTCATTTTTCCAAATGAGCTTTAATATCAGTTTTTCTGCTACAACTTTTTCCATTCCAGTTGGTTAATTTTGAGATTGCAATACATTTATGATTTAACTTTTAATTTTACCCTTTATGAGCTTGAGCATAGCTCAAATATTTCCTGTCCTGTAATTGCATTTTAAGTTTTCCTTTATGTAGAACTTGCACCCTTCTTATGAGCTTTATTCCTAAGCACTTTATCATTGTTGTTGCTACAATAAATGGAAATATTTCTTCCTCGATGTCTTCCATCTAAGACTGTTTGTATGGAAAGGTTGTATATTTATGTGTATTACTTTTAATCTTGCCACTGTAATCTCTTCTTTATTTGTAACTTTTTCATGTAATTATTTTGGGTTTCTAGGTAAATATGTCACCTACAAATAATTGTCATCTTACCTATTGAAAGTTGTTTTATTCCAATTTCCCCCTAACTGAAATATCTTAATTACTTTAGAACAGTATATTTGAGCATCCTCCCTGGCAGACAGGGTCAGGGTCCTCTGCGATTGCAGGTGACTGTGTCTCCTCTGTGACCAACAAGAATCCTGTACTGCCTTCTCTTAATTCTACTCTTGCCTTTATTTTAGTCTTTTTGGTTGTTCTTTTATTTGCTGATAGAAATTACAGTAATTCAATTCTCACATTTGTTTAGTACTAAAGAACAGTGGATGAGAAGTAGTCATGGTTTCAGTGATTTAAATTTTCACTTTTTAGATTTCTTTAGAAATCCTGTTTAACATTCAGAGAAAGCAAAATAAGTCACAGCAGTTTAAAATTATCCACTTTAAAAGGTATGGAGTGTTATTTTAATATTAAGTCTATTTTACTATAGTCTGATTATCTGAAAACTTGTAATCTTGTGGGGAACCAAATTAATTATTTTCTTTCTTCTGTAACTTAATTCATTGGGGACTCCAGTATCACAATGCTGTTAAGTCTCGTTAGTATAAACACTAGCTGTGAACTCCCATTCACAATTGCTACAAAGAGAATAAAATACCTAGGAATACAACTTACAAGGGATGTGAAGTACTTCTTCAAGGAGAACTACAAACCACTGCTCAAGGAAATAAGAGAGGACACAAACAAATGGAAAAACATTCCATGCTCATGGATAGGAAGAATCAATATCGTGAAAATGGCCAAACTGCCCAAAGTAATTTATTGAGTCAATGCTATTCCCATTAAGATACCATTGACTTTCTTCACAGAATTAGACAAAACTACTTTACATTTCATATAGAACCAGAAGAGAGCCCATATAGCCAAGACAATCCTAAGCAAAAAGAACAAAGCTGGAAGCATCACACTACCTGACTTCAAACTATACTACGAGGCTACAGTAACTGAAACAGCATGGTACTGTGACCAAAACAGATATAAGGACCATTGGAACAAAACAGAGACCTCAGAAATTAACACCACACATCTACAACGATTTGATCTTCAACAAACCTGACAAAACAAGCAATGGGGAAAGGATTCCCTATTTAATAAATGGTGCTGGGAAACTGGCTAGCCATATGCGGAAAACAGAAACTGGACCCCTTCCTTATGCCTTATACAAAAATTGACTCAAGATGGATTAATTAAGACTTAAATGTAAAACCCAAAACCATAAAAACCCTAGAAGAAAACCTAGGCAATACTATTCAGGACATAGGCATGGGCAAAGACTTCATGACTAAAACACTAGCAGAATTGCAACAAAAGCCAAAATTGACAAATGGGATCTAGTCAAACAAAAGAGCTTCTGCACAATGAAAGAAATTATCATCAGAGTGAACAGGCAACCTACAGAGTGGGAGAAAATTTTTGTAAGCTACCCATGTGACAAAGGTCTAATAGCCAAAATTTACAAAGAACTTAAACAAATATGAGAAAAAAGCAAACAACCTTGCCAAAAAGTGGGCAAAGATATGAACAGACATTTCCCAAAAGAAGACATTTCTGTTGGCAACAAACAAATGAAAAAAACTCATCATCACTGGTCATTAGAGAAATGCAAACCAAAACCACAGTGAGATACCATCTCACGCCAGTTAGAATGGTGATCATTAAAAAGTCTGGAAACAACAGATGCTGGAGAGGATGTGGAGAAATAGGAACGCTTTTACACTGTTGGTGGGACTGTGAATTAGTTCAACCATTGTGGAAGACAGTGTGGCAATTCCCCAAGGATCAAGAACCAGAAATACCATTTGACCCAGCAATCCCATTACTGGGTATACACCCAAAGAATTATAAATCGTTATACCATAAAGACACATGCACACTTATGTTTATTGCAGCACTGTTTACAATAGCAAAGACTTAGAACCAACCCAAATGCCCATCAATGACAGACTGGATAAAGAAAATGTGTCACATATAAACCATGGAATACTGTGCAGCCATAAAATCAAATGAGTTCATGTCCTTTGCAGGGACCATGGATGAAGCGGGAAGCCATTATTCTTAGCAAACTAACACAGGAACAGAAAACCAAACACCACGTGTTCTCACTCATAAGTGGGAGTTGAACAATCAGAACAGACGGACACAGGGAGGGAAACATCATACAGTGTGACCTGTTGGGGAGATGGGGTCAAGGGAGGGAGAGCATTGGGACAAATACCTAATGCATGTGGGGCTTAAAACCTAGGTAATGGGCCGGGCGCGGTGGCTCAAGCCTGTAATCCCAGCACTTTGGGAGGCCGAGATGGGCGGATCACGAGGTCAGGAGATCGAGACCA
The DNA here is from genome assembly GCF_000951035.1 of Colobus angolensis palliatus. Taxonomy (NCBI): domain Eukaryota; kingdom Metazoa; phylum Chordata; class Mammalia; order Primates; family Cercopithecidae; genus Colobus; species Colobus angolensis. The sequence continues at coordinate 7,626,396 of NW_012117932.1, read as the reverse complement.
TCCTGGCTAACACGGTGAAACCCCGTCTCTACTAAAAATACAAAAACTAGCTGGGCGAGGTGGCGGGCGCCTGTAGTCCCAGCTACTCGGGAGGCTGAGGCAGGAGAATGGCGTAAACCCGGGAGGCGGAGCTTGCAGTGAGGTGAGATCTGGCCACTGCACTCCAGTCCGGGCGATAGAGTGAGACTCTGCCTCAAAAAAAAAAAAAAAAAAAAACCTAGGTAATGAGTTGATGGGTGCAGCAAACCACCGTGGCACATGTATGCCTATGTAACAAACCTGCACATTCTGCACATGTATCCCAGAACTTAAAGTAAAAAACAAACAAAACACTAGCTGTTTTACTGGTGGGTGGACATGCAAGTTAATTCAGATTCCTGGTTGCAAGAATATTAATAATCTAGGTTTTATTGTTGTTGAATTTAACATAACATGAGGAAAATTAATGCAATAAATTATAGATTTCATCTTAACTTAGAAACCAATTCGTTATGTGACCTCTGGCAAACCATTTAACCTCTCTACTTAGATATTTTCAACTTACGAATGTGATTGTTATTAAACATTCAATATTAAAGTAAATGTTAATTAATATTCAATATTCAACCCCTTATGTTTCTAATCATACTCTCACTCACTATTATAAGTCCTCACTTAAGCAGGTCATGGTGTTGATAGCGTTCTCTCTGTGGTCATTCTGATCCTCACTGGCATTTTAGATGTTGAAACTGAGTAGGTGTTCATGACTTCCTCCCTAGCTCTTTGGCAGATTGAGGGAGTGGCTGGGATTAAAACCCACAGTCATAGGTTTTTAATCAGCTGCTGTCTTTAGCTCACCGTAAGTTCATCAGATTGTCTCCTACAGCTTATTGTCTACCACTTTCTCAGGAAGTTGGTAAAGATTAACTCTTACCTCTTACTAAAGTCATTGCAAATTGGAAATGTTGTATAATATAAATAAAAGTTGACCTCCTGGAGATAAGACATTGGCATTATAAAACACAGTGATGATATTGTAAAATATTTTAACTAAGGAAAATATCCCCACATGAAATAATGGTCAAAGGGGCACCCACCTAAATTTTTTTTAAATTCTATTTACCAAGCCTTTTCCTTTCTTCTAATGTAGCACATCAGAATTTGTCTTTTGTTCCAACCATACTTTGTTATGATGTCCTATTTTTATATTTCTAAGGCTAGAAGAATGTTCATAGCAGAAAGACTCAATGGGAGGAAAAGGCACATGTGAGAAGTCAGTCATATCATGATGAATCTGCCGATTTACTTAATTCTTGTTCATCTGCAGCTGACGTAGTTTAAGTGATAACGTATGACCAACATTTTTTACCCTAACAGCCATCAGATAGATAGAAGTAAAATATTCACTAACATTTTAGAATAGGGGTCCCCAACCTCCAGGCCATGGACGGGTACTGGCCCAAGGCCTTTTAGGAACCAGGCTGCACAGCAGGAGGTAAGCAGCAAGCTGGTGAGCATTACTGCCTGAGCTCCCCCTCCTGTCAGATCAGCGGTGGCATTAGATTCTCATAGGAGCGTGAACCCTATTGTGAACTGCACATGCGAGGGATCTAGGTTGCACACTCCATATGGGACTCTAACTAATGCCTGATGACTTGAGGTGCAACAGTTTCATCCCAAAACCACCCCTCGCCCAAGCCCCTGTCTGTGGAAAAAATGTCTTCCACGAATCTGGTCACTGGTGTCAAAAAGATCGGGAATCACTGTTTTAGAATATAGAGCAGCAGTCTTGAAACTAATCAGCAGTGCAAAGCTACACATAGTAAAGGTCTGGAAGAGTTCAACAGAGTGAATGTTTTTAGAAATGGAGAAAAACTGAAATATATCCACACACAAATGCATTAATCAGACACTGAGAGCATGAAAAGGCGTAGGCATGTCTAAAGTTTATGATTTGTTTTGAAAAGATGAGATGAAGCTTGGTTTTCATTCAGTGCGGTGAGGTCTGTGGAGTTTGGGTCCAGTGGATGCCCTGTCTGAATTTAGAGACCTCTCAAAGGAGAGGCAGAGGTGACTCTTCTTAACCAAAAAGAGAGTGTCTTTAAAGTAGATCTTTTTGCCAAATTTACCTGGGCGATCAATGCTGCAGCTATCCAATGAATAGTGTTCCGTTCTGGAATGTCATTTTTCCAGGATTCTGTCTTGTTTTGTTTTTACCAGAACCAGGACCCTTGTTTTCTCATGCTGTCTGCAAAATTGTAACTTTAGTAAGGAATTTGGAGATATCCTATCGGTATGATTTCCCTGAGGTGCTGAGAGGAGGTGCTGATGGGAAGTCATGAGTAAACAGGGAAAAGAAAAGAAGTCGCTTGGAAGAGAGGGCTATAAATTATTTTTCAACACCCTCTATGATTATTTAGCTAAATGCAGGAGACGTAGCGAACTTTATTTTCAAGTATGTGACCTTTTCACAATCATAAACTGCGTACCAGAATGTGCAGTGGTTTTAATTAACCACCCTCTTGTGTGAAACCAAAAACCAAACTGAATATGAGTGTCTTTTTTAATACCTATTGATTTGAGTAATTAGAAAAAAAAAAAGTAGCATGGTAAGAAGCATTGTAAGCAGCATTCTGCAGCTGAATTTATCCCTATCTTTTTACTTTAAATTAGAGTTGGAGGAAAAAAAATGTAAATTCCACTATTTGGTTTCATTTCTTAGTTTAGATAAGTAAGTATGACCAGCAGTAATTCATTAGCAGAGGCACTGTTTATGTAATGTTTTCTTTCAAACAGTGTACCTTGAGGGGGGAAAGTAGGCAGTTTGTGTATTTTGTAGGCTTTACTGACTATGATTTAGCAAAACAATATCCTGGAATGTATGAGGAAATAAAAATGACAGATTCATCTTGCTGTATTTTCTGCCCTGAAAAGCTATTTATGTAAATATAAATGCTGTATTTGTATTGTAGTACAAAGATAGCTGCAAAAGATGGGCTCCTTAGTCACTGTTTTTGAGATGACAGTAAGGCAGGGAAAACCAGGAAACTACCACCTGTGTTGTGATTATCAACTCCATATAAAACATGCATGGATATGCTCTCATTTTAAGAAATTCCAATCGATGACCATCCAAACTTCAAAACGCGTAAGTGAGGGTAGTTGTGAACATTGCAAAAGAATGCTGTCAAAGAAGTAATAAGGCCGGGCATGGTGGCTCACGCCTGTAATCCCAGTGCTTTGGGAGGCTGAGTGGGGTGGATCACCTGAGGTCAGGAGTTCGAGACCAGCCTGGCCAACATGGTAAAACCTGGTGCCTACTAAAAAATACAAAACTTAGCCGGGTACTTTTATTTTTAATCTTGGTGAGACTTCTTCCAGTGTGGGAAAAATGATCAAATAAGTCACACGGTTAGATTTTTGAAAGGAGACTAACAAACTTGTAAAAAGCGTAATGGCTGTGTATTTGCACAGACATTTTGTTGCAGTTGAAGTGCATTGGGTTCAAACAATAAATCTACCACTGAAACACTGCACGAACTTGGGCAAATTACCTAAGTTTTAAACTTCAGATCCCACTTGGAACATACAGGCTAATCGTACTCTTCCTCGTGTGGCTGAAGACATGTGAGGTGTGAAAGGTACAGCCCTACACAGGCACAGAGTTTTTTATCACAGTATATGAATGTGGTTTTCAGTTACGATTACTTTAAATACCTCTTCCAGGCAACTTTAATAGTTTACAACCCTCTCCCCTTCTTTTTAAGTATTTCCCACAATGTCCGGCATGGTCCTTATCAAAAAGGGGTACTTAATAAATGCTTGTAGCATGTTGAATTATTTGATCCTGACTTATTTACTTCCTCATTTCATAGAAAGCTAAATTAGTCCACAGGAAATTAGCCACGTGTTTCTACATTTTCCCACTGGAATGTTCTTCATTCTATCAAAAGGAAAGAAAAGCTGGCTCACTTTCTGTAGATTTTTTACTTTTCCAATTGAGTTTTAAGGACTATTTAAAAAATAGGATTTTCTTTTATCTTTCCGCATCATGAATCAGGGCACTCAGATGCAAAGATCATTTTCCACTTTTCTGATCTTTTCCAGTTTTAGTATCATCTCCAAAGCTAATGAGAGCCACTGCTCCCTGTCTATTCTCTGCTGCAGAAGTCAGTATGTCTAGCCACATAAATGATTTCTTTTAAACTCTTAGTATAGCCACACCTTTACTGGAAAGGAGCAGGAAGCAGTGCCCAGGGAGCCATCTCACTGTATTGAGCTCTGCCCTCCTACCAGCCACGCCTTCCTCGGGGCTTGCATCTGTAATCTCACTTATCCTCCCAGCATCCCACAGGCCCTTGTTTTACCAGTGAGCAACCGGAGGCCTAATGGGATTAAGAAATTTACGCAAGGTCAGGAGGCTAGAAAGTGAGAGTGGGAAGAGTCAAACCCAAGCAGTATGATTTCGAGGCAGCGATCTTAACCACTGCCTGAGGACTAACAGCAGCACCTCTGCCTTTCTACAGAAGGCACAAATACGTGCTCAGTGATACTTCTTGATATATAAAAGCAAAAAAAAGACAACATTTTGAAATGTATAAACTCTGGATTTCACTCCTGCCTTACTTGTGACCGGGTGACCCTAAGCCAAATCACATAGCCTTTGTGCCTTAATTTTCCCAAATCAGCAATAAATTAAAATACACACCCTACAGAGATGTTGTTGGGATTCGATGTGATGATCCTTATAAAGCAAGCAAGTAGCACTGTGCTTGTCACACAGGTGGATGATGAAGCTGTAAAGACTGATTTTTAAAGACCTTTTGAGCAGTGCTAAATTAGAGCCTCAACTATAATCTGTCGGCAGTAAGAAATCATTGAATGTCTATCAGCTTGTCCCGGAGGTACATGATCAGATTCGTGTTGTTGAAAAAATGAGTTTAAAAGTATTGTGGAGGCTGTAGTGAGTGGGAGCAAAATCCGAGACAAGGCATGTGGTCAGGGGCTTCCCTGAGGTCCAGGCAAGAGGAGATGAAGGTTTGAGCAGAACAGTGGTCATAGACGCAGAAGCAGAGCTCCATGAATATTGCAGAGGAGGAACTAAAGGGACTGAGCTGCCTTTTGAAGGTAAGGAAATGAAGTGGTTACACATGACCTTGTAACAGCAGCTGGGCATATGGTGAATGTGGTGATGTTATTAACCACAAATAAGAATTACTTGAGGAGAAATAGATTGTATGGTGGAGATTATGAGGCTAATTTGAGAAAAGCTGAATTTTAGATTTCCTACCAAAACTCATAGAGAAAATGTTTATTAGAAATTGGCCCAGGGTACAGAAGTTGTGTCCGAGACATAGACCAACATTTGGGATTAATAGAGTGGCAGAAGATGCTGGGTATTAAATGACTGTCAGCAGCATCACCACCACACTGGGGGACCCAGCAGCGCTCAGCACGTCTTTGTGGCAGGAGGAGGAGGTATAAGGGAAGGACAAGAGAGAGAGTGTAATGCCTGAAGAGAAAGAGCCTAGGAGAGGAGAGAGGCAGGGGAGGCAGGAAGAGCTGGCGGGGAGGCTGAGAAACCCACCCCCCCAGGAGAACCGGGACCGGAGGTGCGCCATGCAATGGCTTCGATTCTCAACTTACCTCCGTTTGTCTATATTGAAAAAGATTTCACAGAAACCCTAAAGATCAGTGTCTTCCCTTTTGTGCACTCCTCACGAATAGTCTGAATGCTGCTATTTAGTCACTTCCATGCAGGGAGGGCCACAAAAGGCAGTTGCCCCACTGGAGAGCAGCTCCTGTTGCAGGTTACAAAGGGGAACAGGACAGCAGGCCGCGGTGCTTCCAACAGATTGTGTCTGAAAATGAGTGACTCATGGTCTTAGCTCTTTGTCACCTGCAGTCTATTTTTCCATTGTCCTTTTCTGAATTTCTTCACCAAGCTTTCTGCTACCCGTCAGATATATTTATTGGCAGTATCTCCCACAGCTACATGGAAACACACTGAAAAAGGGAAAAAAAAGTTTCACCATGCTCTGCATTTCAGTGAGGAGACTTGGGTTCAAGATGTGCCTTTGCCTCTGCAGAGCTCCTCCCCGCCCTCAGCCTGCAGCAGGCTAGCTCTGCTATCCTCACGGCCTGGCCCTGCTGTCCAGGTGCCCACTGACCACCTCATTGAAAAACCCGAGGACTATGTCCAGGGCCTCACTTACATGACCATGGAAAAGCGTTGGGCCCCGTGAGACCATTCCCACCTTCTTGAAATCTACTTTGGCTTCCAAGACATCATCCTAGACTCAATTTTCTCCCATCTGGCCTCTCCTTTCTCAGTTTCCTTTGTTGCCTTCTCTTTCTCTATCCTACTTCAAATACTATTTCGTGGAGCTCTCTTCTCTCCCAGTCTCTGAGTAATCTCACTCAGTCTTATGGCTAATGGCTTCCAAAGTTCTGTCTCCAGCTCCTGTCTCCATCTTGACCTTCCTCTGCTTAGTGAGCACATCCACCTCAGACATAGGAAACTAGTCCAAACCAAATTTATTATCCTATCTTCCAAGCCTAGATCAGAAAATGGCTCCACCATCTAACCAGTTGCTCAAGCCAGAAACCTAGGAGCATCCTTGACTCCTCTCCTTCACAAATCACCTATATCCAGTTAGAAACCAAACCTAATTGATTTTGCCTCCAAAGTCTTCTCTCCCTCTCTGCTTTTGCAACCTAGTGCAGGACCCAAGAGTCTCTCTCACTTTGACTACAGGACGGTGTCTCCATATCTGGTCTTCCTGCCTCTCTGCTTACCTCCCTACATCTTATTCTCCTCATTGCCGTTAGGGTGATCTTTCAAATCTAATCATGGCACTGAATGCTGAAATCCCTTCAGCAGCCTTTCCAGCAACCTCAGAATAACCAGGTTTCTGGGACCTTCATGACCTGGTCCTTGCTCATGTCTCCATCCGCATCTGTCTCCTCTGCCTGCCCTCTCACCTCTTGCCTTTGCACATACTGTTTCCTCTTTCCAGAACCTGCTTTCCCCCTTCTTCTCACCTCCACCCGATACCTGACTATATCAGAGCCAGCCCTCTCACCTCAGCCTGGTCATCTCTTCCCTCTTTAGTCTGAATCATTCCTAGCTCCTCCTCCTTCCCTCCCCACAATAGGAAAGGGAGCTTTGCTGGGTAATCTCATAAATCCTGTAATCCCTAAACTTCTCCCATCATAGCATTTATTATACTCTATTTTAATTATTTAACTGTCTCTCCTGTAGAATGTGAGCTCCATGAGGGCAGGGACCATGTGTGTCTTGTTCCTTATATCTGCAGGGCCCAAGTTAGAGTCTGGCACACAGTAGGTATTCATCTGGCACACAGTAGGTATTCAAGACACTTGTGAATAATTGATGCACTTTGGGAACACAGAGATGCACAAGAGGACATGCCTCCTGTTTTCAAGGATACAAACTTTTAAAGAAAAACACACAAATAATTATGACATCACAAGTACTGTAATAGAAACATACCTGATCCAAATTTTCACCAAAAAGAGAGTGGCTAACTTTGTCTGGAAGACATGAGTTGATCTTTAAAAGTGTGAGGAGCCAATATAAGATCCATCTTTGGACTTAGCCCAGCTACTAATTAGCTTTTCATCTTGGGTAAAGTAACCTGACTTCTCTGAATTGTAATTTTATTCTCTACAAAAGTGGAGATAATACCTCACTTTACAAAACTGTAGGGAGGACTAAATAGACTAATTTAAATGATGTATACGAAGCCCAGCGCCTAGTAGATGCTCAGTAGATAGTAGCTACTTTATCATTTCATTGAATTTCTTTTACACAATCCTTCTTGAACTAATTAATGCACCTGAAGATGAACGAGGAAAAAAGAATACATTTCTTGAATGTGACTAAAATTACAACTTCAGCTGGGTCAACATGAGGGGGTTTCTAAACTACAGTCTAATATATAATTTATCATTTGCCTCCATTAAACGGTAATAAACTATTGAGAACCAAGGGGACAGTCCTTACACAAAAAATTTTCTTTTACCGCAACCTAGGGAATTATTTGCACTGTTGTTTTCGTGCTTAGAGTAACTTACTAGCTCTGGGTCATCTTTATTCATCCGGATATTGATTCTACATAATATCACATAATAAGCTCTTGCCTCATCGGCCTAGTATACTTAGGGAGGTATACTTTAAAGGTGTGAAATCTGTGACTGTCCGTGAAACAGCAGAAATGCGTTTGAAGACATTTGCAATGAATATAATTCTGATTAAAAGCTATAGATGGCTGGGCGCGGTGGCTCAAGCCTGTAATCCCAGGCCGAGACGGGCAGATCACGAGGTCAGGAGATCGAGACCATCCTGGCTAACACTGTGAAACCCCGTCTCTACTAAAAAATACAAAAATACAAAAAACTAGCCGGGCGAGGTGGCGGGCGCCTGTAGTCCTAGCTACTCAGGAGGCTGAGGCAGGAGAATGGCGTAAACCCGGGAGGCGGAGCTTGCAGTGAGCTGAGATCCAGCGACTGCACTCCAGCCCGGGCAACAGAGCGAGACTCCGTCTCAAAAAAAAAAAAAAAAAAGCTATAGATAATATCCATGCATCTCCCTTTGTTTCCTTGGGGAAAGACTAATGCACTATAAGCCTATCTTTATGATGTTGATGATTAATCCTAAGAGATAATATCATGACATTTCTATCAACCAATTTCACCTCACATTCAAGATGCCAACAAGTTGATTTCAGTTAGTTTGGGGTCCCTGAGATAATGTTAAGTCATTAATTAACTTGCGTAGCCTCAGGCATCTTTGCTGGAATTCTTGCTGCTGTCTCTTCTTGTGCTAATCAGAATCTTTGCTCTGATTGCTTCCAGACCTTAACTCTTTCAGAGCATAGACATGTCATTGGTTTGACAGTTCCTAAAAATTATCCAGTTGTCTAATAATTAATGCTACTGTTTAGATATTCAGAAGTCATTTGTTTACAAGAAGAACAAATTCCAGCTGGCCCTCAGAATTCAGAGCAGAGCAGAAATGGTAGGGCTTTCCCTGTTTTAGAACGTTTAAAGAATTACACTGCATGCCCACAACACACGAAACGTCTCACACTTCTGGATGTAGCTGATGCCACTGAAGTCTTTAGTACATAGTCAGTGGTAATGGCCATTCTAGAATCTACCAGGCTTTCCATGGGTAAGAGAAGGGGTTTGGTGTAATCCTTTACTTCAGAACCTCCCATGGTTCTAGCCTGTGCATTGGGGGCTAAGCCCTGCTGTTCATCAGAATCACCCGTGCAGCCTTTGCTTCCGTGCACATGCTCAAGCCCCATCTAAGAGACCAACTCTGGAAACGGAGCCGAATGTAGGTATATTTTTCACTTCCAGGGGTGATTTGGATAAACAGGTATGGTTGGGAGTCACTGTCCTCTGGGTGGGCAGCCTCGTTCGACTTTCCAGCTTCCTCTCCTGCTGCACTCAGGACTCCGCCCGATCAATCACTTGCACATCTCCATCTTCATGGTGTCACCTCTACCGTGAGCCTCCTCTTCCTCTCCACTGAAATCCGAAGCCTTTCTTAAAATAGTGGCTCTTATACCTTACTGTGCATAAGAAAACCCTGGAACATCTGAAGAAGTTCTGTTTCCAGCTTTCCCTGCCCTAGAGGTTTTAATTCACTGGGGCTGGGATAGGGTCTGGGCAGGACATTTTTGGTAAGCTCTCCGGGCAACTCCAAGGCAGTCGTGGCTCTGCTCTGAGAACAACTGCTTTACGCTTTTCTCTGCACAACCTTCCCCAAATCCAGCTCTCAGAGTTCATTGCTCTCATGCTCTGGTTTCTTGTCAGAACAAATAAATCTTTCACTTTTTACTAAAGATTCCCATGGAGAGGGGCAGTTGTGAATTCTTAACCAAACTTTTTAAGGCCTTGCTTAGGCAGGGCTAAATGAAAAGTTGAAAAAAAAAAAAGAATTAATTGATCTTTTCTCTGGTCAGAGCACTTCGCTCATCCCACTGGTGTGCACTCTGCATGATATTATAGGCTGTTACCCAAGGGTCTGTCTCCTCATTTAACGGGCAGTCCTCAAGGGCAGGGACCATGCTATCCTCATTTTTGTATTCCTGCCCTAAATTCAGTGTCTGGCATAATTCAGAAAATGTATGTCAAAGAGACAGTAGTGTTTTGTGACATAACATTTATAATTTAAAATTACAGTGTAAAATCTAGACAAAGTAAATAAAATTCCACAGCTGCTGCTCTGTGACTCAGCATCAGTGTCAAGAGGAGACTGTTTTCTTCTCAATTTGGGGCGGCTGCGGCGCCAGCGTCTCTCACGCTGTCACTGCTTGAGAAGAGTGTCTCCAATCAGCAGCAGGCCCAGACTGTCCACTCTCATTTCGACTGCATTTAAATCCATTTTGCATGTTTCTTTCAACATCAGCTTTTGAAATCTTTCTCCAGGAAGAAAACGATCTCTGCTGGAGATGCTGAATGCTTGTGGTCATTTTTTTCTTTCTTTTTACCAGATTTCTGTAATGGGCAGGACCAGCATCCGTGAAGGGTGTTGTGTTCATCTCGTGATCACGGACTCCAGGGAGATGGTGGGCTTCACCCCTCAGCTCAGGCGGGCTGTCTACCACCCCCTCTGCTCTGGGCCTCAGCTCTGCCCTGGGAGGCAGATGATCAGGAAGCTGTGGTACCCCTGGCCTGGCTGCCTCTCCATGCCCCTTCCCCACAGGCTGTCTCCAAGGGGCCTTCGTCTGCCTGCTGTACCCCTGCCCTCTGCCCGCCACTTGGCCCTTCACCCTTCAGGTTTCTGTTTAGCTATCATCCTCACCAGGAAAACTTCCCAATCCTCCTAAAACTGAGTCAGGGGCTCCCATGTTCTCCTATTTGTTTATCATAAATATTGTAGACTTAGCAAATCATGCTACTGATAAAATCACCTGCTTGCCAGGCATACAGAGTGGTATAGTAGACTTTGGAGACTCAGAGGGGGAGTGGGAAGGGGATAAGGAATAAAAAGCTACATATCGGGTACCATGTACACTACTCGGTGTGTCTCTGCACAGAGACCGGGCTTTGTGCCTCCATTCCTGGCCTTCATGGGCCACAAAGGTGTCTTTGCAGTTTCATTCCCATGAAGAATATTTGAGTTAGAGGTCCTGAGCTAGTCCCTGTGGAACAATCAAAGGATAAAAAGACATGCCCCTTACCTGCAGATTGCTTTCAGAGAAATCAAAGCTATAATCAGACAGGTAAGATGACACAGATCAGAGCCAAACGGTGCCTAAGGAGTGACCATTGTAGTTGATGTCCCAGTATCTGCAGCATGTAGTTCGAAATTCCAGCCATCTCTCAAGGTCCACCTCCATCTGACCCCTTTCAAAGGTTCCATCCGTGCCCCTGCTGCTCCCCTGGAAAAATCCTCCTTTTTAAACACATGGTCTGTTCCTTGTCCTCCACATAAACCATGCCAACCCCACTTCCACACCTTTCAAGCAGTGAAGCCCCACCTGGAGTATTTCCCTTGCTCTGTCTCCTGACATGCCCTGTCCTGTAGCGGGGGCCTGCCCTGACCATCCAGCCAAGTGTTCATATTCTGCAGCGGTCACAGGACACTCAGTAGAGACTGCACTGAGTTGTGATTCTTTTTTTTAATTAATTTTTTCTTTTTTTTTTTTTGAGACAGAGTCTTGCTATGTCACACAGGCTGGAGTGCAGTGGTGCGATCTTGGCTCACTGCAAGCTCCGCCTCCCAGATTCAAGCGATTCTCCTGCCTCAGCCTCCTGAGTAGCTGGGACTACAGGTGCCTGCCATCATGCCCAGCTAAATTGTTTTTGTATTTTTAGTAGAGACGGGGTTTCACTGTGTTAGCCAGGATGGTCTCGATCTCCTGACCTCATGATTCGCCCACCTTGGCCTCCCAAAGTGCTGGTATTACAAGCATGAGCCACCGCATCCAGCCATGATTAATTTTTATGTAACTGCTTTTTCCCCTCAAGGACCATAGTTTATTTCTTTTATAATTCCCAGTGCTCAACGCAGAGAGTGCTGGCTCAACAAATATTTGGAGATGATAGTCACTTCTGGCTGGAGAAGTCAATGAAGATTCCTAGAGGATGCAACGTAAGGGAAGCATCGTTCTAGATCCCCCAGCGGCTCCTGGGACCTAAAACTCCAAGTTCCATGTTTTTGGTATTGTGTTGAGAAGAGTCTCTGGGTTTAGGTCTTATCTCTGGGTGGCACTGAGTGCTCACCATGACTGGCCATCCACCCCCACCTTCTGCAAGTTTCACAAGCACCATGTCCTTCTGGCTTCCCTCCCACATCACCGCCCCTTCTTCTTGGACTCCTTAACTCAAAATTTGATTACCGGGAGCCCTCTCCTTTCTCCAGACCTTATGTCTTCTCTACACAGTCCCCCTGGGGGTTATCATCTACTCCATGGCCTCAGCAGTGTTTGTGCAGAATACTTTGAAATCTACCTGTGTTTTCAGCCCTCATCTCTATCCTGAGTTCCTAACTCACAAATTCAGCTGCTTGCTAAATACTCCATTTGTATGACCCCAAGCACCTCCCCCATCATCTTTCCTCCCCACAAACCTCCCCTTCCTCCCTGATCTCTGGGTCAGTAAAGGCATCGCCTTATATCCGCCCACTTCAGTCCGCTCCTGCTATGACTGCCTAAATCTAAGCCACCAGGATTTCTCACTTGATTCCTACAAAGGCCAGTCCTCCCACTCTTCCTGTTTCCACCATTGCCCTAACTAATCCTTTCTTCACACTGCACACCAAAGTGACATTTTTCAAAGTCAGATGTAATCAAGTCATGTTTCTGCTTGAAGCTCGCCAAAGTTTCCCCAATATTCTTGGAGTAAGGTCAAGTTTTCTTAACAAAACCCTTTGTCCTCTATTCCCTTCTAGCCTCCTCTTCTCCTATTCACTATCTCCTCTGCTCCCTGCCCCACACTGAGCTCCGGTCATGTGGACCCTCTTCTGTTATTCTAGTCCTCCAGGTTCCTCTCACCTCCAGCCTCTGATCACGCGCACACATGCTTTGCCATGCCCTGCTAATCGATATTTGGATTCCAGTGCAGACTTAACTTATCCTGCAACCATCTCTGACCTCATGATCTGCATGGGGCACCCTTTTCTCTCCTGCCTGAGCAGCCTCTACTTCTTCCCTCCAGGACCTTACCATTTCTGTATTGTAGTTGCTTGCTTAATTGTGTGCTCAGTAACAGTTAGCCTACAGGATGAATGGATGGATGGATGATCTGTTTACTAAAAAGGTAGCCTCTCTGAAAATCAGGCTTCTTCGAAGAAGAAGGCCCACATTATAGAGAATTCATCAGTGGTACATGAAATTTTAAGAGATGGTAGAGAAGTGCCACAAACCTTTTTACTTTAAGGATGCATTATGTTTGTGTAATCATTATCTTTATACAGCACCTTTAAAACTCAATTTTGTCCCAACAACAGCCCCATATGAGGCAGAAGAAGCAGAAAAAAATTGATTTTCATTTACCGAAGAGAAATTCGAGGCCCAGAGTAATGAAGTCTCTGGCCCAAGGTCATACTGGGCTCTTGACCTTGAACTGGAAGAAAAGTCTTCTCATTGCCAGCCGCAAGCCTCCACAGACAACTTCCCAGGCTGCCTGCCCTCAAGATGGCTATGAGAAAATGGAGTGACTTTCTTCTCTCTGCCAGGAAAGACCTGGTACCAAGAGAAGGAGAAAATAGTTGAGAAAGCATATCATGAGAAAAGAACAAATATCAGATCAATCCCTTTTATCACTCAGTCCTTCAGCAAATACTTCTGGTTGCCTAATACGTGCCACATCTGAGGATCATCATAGACCAAATTGGAAGCTATATCTGCCTCCTGTGTACAGTAGAAAAGGCAGACTAATCCAAAACATGGCAAATCATGCAAAATTCGAATTGCAAGAAGACCTCTGAGAGGCAGGCATATGCAGCACTTCAAGAGCAGATGGCAGGGACATTGGATCAGTCAGGCAGGGCTGAGGACACACTAAGGAACTGTAGGTGTTCGCTGGGCAAGGGTGGGCCTAGGGCTGCCAAGGGTATGAGCAGAGTGAGAAGATGGGGAGAGACGGTGAGCAGGAATCTGAGTGTCTTGAAAGTTGAAGGATCAGAAGAAGAGCACAGCTCCTCCTCATCATGGAAAAGTGAAGGAAGTATTTAACTGAAAGTTTTTTACACATTGCATTCTGAGTCAGCCCAAGACTGTGTTCCAGCCAATTGTAGCTGACGAGTGAGGGGAAGAGCAAGACAATGCAGGAAGCTGGAAGGAGAGAGAGCTGGCACGGAGAAGGAGCGGGTGAGTCTTCCCTTCGCTATGATGTTCTGACTTTAAAAAGCTGCCTCCCATTGCCAGCCAGCTGGGGTTCGCCTGCCCGTGCCTACCTCTAGGTCCTCATTGCAAGTCAGTCCACACAGGGACATTCCTCCTGGCATCAGAATTGGACCTACAGGGTCCCTGCAGGCAGTGACTGGAAGATTTGCTGATTTGATTCCCCTTAAAGGAGTGAGCATGTGTTTGAGGGAGCCACTTGGTCACACTGCTCCATCAGGCGAGGAAAAAAAAGCCCAGATCTGAGGAACTGTGCAGCGATGGGGACCTCTGGTTGCCCCTTGGAGCAGAAAAATGGGAGAAGAGGAAAGAAGAGAGGAGAGTTGCCAGAAGCGAATTAGAGATGGAACAAGAGAGACAAGCTTGCACAGAGAGTAAAGGCACAGCATGTTTATAAAAGTGCACAGACCCACAAGAAACTGCACGTGTCCCCGTGGATTCTTACAGATAGTTTTTGTTCGTTTATTTGTTTGTTTCTTAGAGACAGGGTCTTGGTCTGTCGCCTAGGCTGGAGTGCAGTGGCGCAATCATAGCTCACTGCAACCCTAAACTCCTGGGCTCAATCGGCTAATTTTTTTTTTTTTTTTTTAATTTTGTAGAGACAAGGTCTCACTATGTTGTCCAGGCTGGTCTTGAACTCCCAGCTTCAAGCAGTCCTCCCACCTTGTCCTCCCAAAGTGCTGGGATTATAGGCATGAGCCACTGCACCCACCCTCTTACAGAGAATTTAATACAGAAAATGCCAGGGCATGCCATCACCACTAATCAAAAGAGAAACATGGTTAATCCTGTTGATTTCTGACAAAACTGACATTAAAATCTGATGCTTGTGTATGCTTTTAAAATTATCTACACCAGAGATATGGAACCTGCAGTTCTTTATCTCCTTTTTGTTGACTTGCTTGTTTCCTGAGATATTTTTCTCCTCCTTGATACTTGTTAGGCAAACGTAACTTTGCATCCCTCGGTGCATTTGCTGTGGTCCTTCCTGACAGCTCTTAGGATAACCGTTCCTCCATTCTTCATCTTAATTGTTTTGTGATCTTCACTCCACATTTTCTGCTTTTCCTCTAATCCACATCCAGTTTCTAGATGTTAGCTGTGCCAGGCTTTACAGTGCAGGTACCTGAGTTGACTCCTGAAATGTCCCTCCTCCCATCTTCATAGTCCAGCAGCCTGCAGGTTTAAGGAGTTATTTCAAATTTTATTTTTAAGGAAAACTTGAATTTAATGTTCTTCAAGCCAAAGAACAAAAGAAAAGGTTTCTGTCCAGAAGTAAAGTTTACTACTAATGGGAATCGGAAAAGCAGCCTGGGCCATTGTTTCAATAAACAGTGATTACTTTTTCTATACTTTAAAAATATCCCTTTAACAATTCAACTTCAGCCAAAACTCCTGTCACTTTTTACTGTATATTTGTGTTATTACAAGAAACCGTGAACATAGGGGAAACAGGCCTCCTTCCTTATGCCGAAAAGCCACCGGGTTTCCTTTGAACTGGTCTGGTTAATTGCTAGGGACTACTTGCTCGTTGAGGATGGAGGAGGAATGAAGAGGCACCGAATGAAGGGTATGATATGTCGCTGCCTTTCAATGCTGGCAGCACCTTGGGGTGGGGAGTAGTTCATTTTGGGTAGATTGAGAGAGAAGTAAAAAGCCTTGGTTTCCAGGAAATATTAGAATGGGTAAATAAAAATTTAGCTGGGGTTCAGTCAGAATATTACTCGATTAACACCACACACTGAGCTTGTCACCTATCCCCTCCCCTAATTTTCCCTTGAATTCCATAGAACTGTCTATGTCAGGTATCTGTGTACGGAAACTTCGGCCTCACCAGCAAATAGTATAATTATTTTGAGGTCATGGGAGGATCTACCTTTATCTCTTGATCCTTTTTTTTATTGTCTATCTTTCTGAATATGCTATCATGGCTGACAAACTAAATGAGGACTTGTCACATGTCACTTTAGCTTGTCTTCTTGTGTATTTTCAGCCAGCATTAAAAACACATATAGTGGTAATTAAGTCTTCTTTAGAAATCATTTCTTACTGGTGATGTGCCTTTGGTCCCTTGATGAGACAACATAAGTTGATAAGTTATTCTGTTGGCAGCAGTAACAACGACAGAGTCTGCATAATTATAAACCCTTCCCATGCTGGCACTTAGCAGAGTCATTATCCAGGTTGACTTCCCCACTTTGGAATAAGGAGACCAACATTAGCAGATTATTAGAAATATTCTTGCATTCTGTATTTTGGAAGGTGTCACTGAGTCGCTTGACAAGTGAAAGGTGGTTCTAAAGTCATGGGCGTAATAAAGAAATGTTCTTGTTGATGTCCAGCCTTGCCTCATACTGATTTTTTTTTTTTTAATTAAATTTGCTGTTGTAGTGAGGGCTGGTTGGGTATAAACCCACAGGGAAGATCCTATGTTTTATTTTGTGAGGAAAGACTTTCTATTTATTTTCCTTCCATTTTGCTTTTTTAAAAAATAAATTTGCTGTTGTAGTGAGGGCTGGTTGGGTATAAACCCACAGGGAAGATCCTATGTTTTATTTTGTGAGGAAAGACTTTCTATTTATTTTCCTTCCATTTTGCTTTTTTAAAAAATAATAATAATAATAATAATAAATAAATAAATAAATTAGACTTCTTCAAGGAAAAAGATATTATATGATGTAAATAAAAGGAGACAGATGGGTTAAAGCAGGTTGCGGGGAGGATATTTCCATTTTAGCTCAGCTTTAGAAATCTAGGCCAACACTGATAAAAATTGAAGAAACACAGATTGAAACCAGATCTGTCACACAGGAGAAATGCTGCAGTATTAATACCCCACACGCAAGTGGCGCTGACTAGAGCGATCATGTATGCAGGTGGTGGCGAGGTTGCTTTCCAGTTGTACTTGTTGAGGCTTCATTTTTTTAGATAAGTTGAATCATCACTGATCAAAATGAATCACAAACCATTTTTCATGTGAAATTTGGAGGACATTTTGAAGGCATAGCACAGATCCTCTCTGAGCTGCCTGACCCTTCACATTCATCCTGGGTTTCTTATTAGATTAGTAACATTTTAAAATCTAAACTCCAACTTGGTGAGATTTTCATTAGCACTTCTTATTTCATGTTCTGGCTTTTACATTTTAATGCCCATCTTACCAAGAAAGAGAGAATAGAGGTTTTTTAATCAGAAATGTATTACTTTCAGTTTACCACCTTAAAAAAAAAAGCACTTTGCACCTTGTTGAATAGCTAGTCAAAACTAGAATTTAAAAGCATCACAGAAAACACGACAAGGATAAAGAAGGCAGACATCGATTTTAAAGAGCCAAAAAAAGACCTGTGATGGAGGGTTAAAGTATGTTTCTTACAGTCTAAATAAGAAATGACTAAGGAACTAATGAAACATGATTCTTAAGTCCATAGCTGACTCATAAGAGATAATGGGCAACTTCATTTTTAGTCTCAATTAAGGCTAAATAGAATAGAACTAAATTGGATTGATTTAAATATCAAAGATGGAAGTTGTGCTAAGAATTCTCACACACATGTACAGGAAGGCCTCTGTGTCCTCGCCCGCAACCACAGATTCAACCAACTGCTGATTGAAAACATTCAAAATAAGTAAATAAATAAAAGTAATAATAAAACAATAAAAATAACATAAGTAAAAAAACAATACAGTATAATAACTATTTGCATTGTGTTAGGTGTTCTTAGCAATCTAGATATGATTGGAGGTATACAGGAGGGTGTGTGTAGGTTATGTGCAAATACACACCATTTTCTGTAAGGGACTTGAGCATCCTGTCAATGGTCTCCAAAGGGGTCCTGGAACCAATTTCCCCACGAATACCAAGGGGCAGTGATACTAAAACTGGTCTTTAGGACCTTGACTTCTCCGTGGACTTTAGAAGTACAAGCATTATAATGTGTTGACTTAGGGAGCCTTGAGTTCCTGGTGGAAACAGGGAAATGCAAGGCTCCTGGGCAGCCTCCTGGACCCTGACCCTCATGTCTTCCCCATCTGTCCTCTGCTACCTGAGGACCAGAGGCTGGCCTCATCCTGACTGGTCAGTGCTCCTCCAAGGCACATGGTGCTACTAACACCTACATGTACTGTCAGCCTGAGGCCCTAGTTCCTGGACTCACTCTCTGGCCCTTACGTTTAGGTTGGCATAGATCTCTTGTCCTGCCTGCCCATCTGCCTTTCTGGACCTGAGAATCTTTGCCTGCCTGATGCTCACCTTTCTTGCCATACCCAGCCAAGGTCATTCTATTTCTGAGGTCTGAACCTGCCTCACAGCTCACCCCTCCCAAGGTCTGTGTGGTTCCTCGCCACACCTCTGAGCCACTTGTGCCAAACAAGAATCACTAGTATTTATAACTGGATTCCCATCCTACTGAGAGTGTTAAACCCTGAAATGGCTTCCTAAAGCAGGTCTATTGAAATAGGAGAGGCTCTCCATTTGTCTGAAATGGTTTATGTCAATCTATCAGACAACACAGACTGTCGCCTCATTCCTACACTCAGCAAACACCAGGTTTTATAAAGGCATTGGCAAAAGAAAAGGGCCACATTGTAATCAACAGTACCCAGTTTAGGAATTTCTACAAAATCCAAACCCGTGGTACTCTGGACTGAGTGTTTCTGTTTTCCCAAATTCATGTGTTGAAGCCCTAATCCCCAATGAGGGTAGTCAGAGGTGGGGCCTTCGGGAGGCATTTAGGTTCAGATGTGGCCATGAGGGTGAAGCCCCCAGACATGATTATGCCCTTGTAAGAAAAGGAAGAAACACAAGAGCTCTTTCTCCTTGCACGCGCACACCTAGGAAAGGCCACATGAGGATGCGAGAACTTCCCTCCTATCATCACAGCCTCTCCTCACAGGGATTCCTCAGGTGGTGTTGAAGCCACTAATCTATAGTATTTTGTTGTAGCCCAAATTAAGACACCTGGATACAAAGTTGTATCATCTCGTATTGTTGAGGAACCCACAGACATCTTCTGTCAGATGCAGATGGACCTTCCTTGAGCTGTCACATGTCTCTAGAGCACTAGAGCAGCAAAAACCAAGCCAAGACCAAGGTCACAGCCTTCCTGCAGAGGAAGAGTGGGGTCTGTGATTACAGAGCGGAGTGTGGAGGAGGGCTGAGCGTGCTAGGCAGGAGGTCTCTCATTCTCACTCTGCAAGGGTAGATCCCATGGCCACTCACCATTTGGATCAAAGAAAGGTAGTATTTCCTTATGATTTCTCCAGGTCAAGAAATGAGATAACAAAAGAAATCATATCTTACAGATCCTCTGGTAAAGCAAAACATAAAACACAACTATCTTAGCATTTTCTCTTAACTTTTTGATTTTTGAATAGGTAGCCTGTTCACGTGATACAAAAGTCTCATGTATCCTTTTTGAGTTTCTTTAGGCATAAGCAAGCAAATGTATTAGATTTTCTTATCCTCACCATTTTTTAACATAGTAAGTAGTATGCTGTATGTACTGTGCTTCCTGCAATTTTTTTCACATAACAGTATATCCTGTGAATTTCAACCCATTCATAAAAAGGGGCCTCTTCTTAGTGCCTAGAGGGTAGTTTTATAGCTCCATGGTAGTGTTCCACTGGATGGATATATCATATTACCACTCCTCCATTGTGAACGTTCGGGTATTTCCAATCTTCTGTTATTACAAATAATGCTGTGATGAATAACTGTACATATGTTATTTTGCACATGTGCTAGTAGGCCTACAGGATAAATTCCCAAAAGTGGAATGGCAGAATGAAATAGAATATACATTTGTTACTTTAATAACCTATCACCCAAAATACATAATATATTGATTTACATTCCTTCCTGCAGTCTTTGAGAATGCCTGTTTCTGAGTACCAATAAAATATTTATCAAACATTTGAATTTTTTTCCAACATGGTAAATTGAAAAATGGTATCTTGGTATAAATTTAACTTGCATTTTCTTATCATGAGTTTTTTTTTTAAATTATGAGTAATTTTTATATTATGAGCATTTTTTCATATGTTTAAGCCTGATTTGTGTTTAATTGGGCAAACTTTCTGTTGCCACATTAATCTTTTTCTTATCAATTTCTAAGAGCTCTTTATCTTTATGCTTTAGGAAACTAGATCTTTCTCCATGAGGTGAGTCGCAAATGGTTTTTTTTAACCCCCCATTTTGTTGTTCAGCTTTCAACTTCGCTTTTTTGTGAGTATTGTGTTTGTTTATTTGGTTGATTGGTTGATTTAGGCTTCACTTGCCCTTATTTACCAATTTTTTATTTATTCTTGGATTTAATAACATAGTTAGAGAGATCTTTCCCATGCCGTGAGAGAATTCTGCTATATTTTCTTCAGATCGTTCCCATGCCGTGAGAGAATTCTGCTATATTTTCTTCAACTTTTTTTTATGGGTTTTATTGTTTACATGAAATCTTCTAGCCATTTGGAATTTATCTGGATTATTATGTCAGCTATGAACCCAACTTAATTTTATTTTATTTGTTTTTTGTTCAGAAAGATACCCAGTTGATTCAACACTGTTTACATCATTTCCTTACTAACTTGAGATGCCTCCTTAGCATGTACTAAATTTCCATAAATACTTGGTCTATTTATGAACTTCCTATTCTTCTCTGTTGATCTGTCTGTGTACTTGTGCCACATTATTTAACTGTTGAAGTTTCATAACATGCTTTAATATCTGCTAGATCAGTTGTAGGGGTGAAGAGAATTTTCCTTACTCTCGTTTCTGAAGGTTTCATAATTTGAGCCTGTAAAACATCTGGCCCTCACTGGGTTATAGAGTAGTCATTTGCCTGCAATTCCTTCGAGCTTATGTATGTTACTAAATTTGCTTGCCAGTTTTTTTTTTATATTAGTGAGAAAAATGATGTTTTCTTCTCCTCCCCTTCACACCAGATTTTACTCAATAATATTTTCTTAACGGATGTTTGTCTTTATACTATTAAATTTCTGTGTGCTTCTGTTACTTGATTTGTTGGCTTTATAGGATATCCTTTGACTCATAGTTCTTCTATATCAAGCAGTCAAGGAGCATATTCTGTCTTTGACCTCATGCCTCCCTTTTTTCTCCAGTGTTCTCCGTTGTCAGAACACATGTTCTTGAACTGTTCTGTCCCCTTTGTCTTCTTTGTGTTTTAGACTTACACATACTCAGTGTTTGGCATCAGCCGTCTTACTGCAGGGCTTCCCCTCTAGAGATATCTTCCGGAAGCACTAATGAGAACTGTATTTCTTGAGTTTGTGCATGTTTAAAACTGTCCATAGCCTGTATATTTGAAGGACAACTTAGACATAAAATTCTTTCTTATGCTTTCTTTCCTTGGGCATGTTATAAAAGATGTAACTTCAGTGTCTTCTGGGTTTTTTTTAGTTATGGTAAAATATACACAATATAAAATTTACCATTTTGAATGCTTATACACTGCAAGTGGGAATGTAAATTAGTTCAGGCATTGTGGAAAGTAGTGTGGCGATTTCTCAAAGAGCTTAAAATGTAATTACTGTTCAACCCAGCAAGCCCATTTTCAGGTACATACCCAAAGGAACATAAATTTTTCTACCATCAAGATACATGCGTGCATATGTTCATCACAGCACCATTCACAATAGCAAAAATGTGGAATCAACCTAAATGCCCATCAACAGTCGACGGGATAAAGAAGATGTGGTACATATACACATGGAATACTACATGGCCGTAAAAACAAATGAAGTCACATCCTTTGCAGAAACACAGATGAAGCGGGACACCATTATCTTAAGTGAACTAACACAGGAACAGAAAACCAAATACCGCATGTTCTCACTTATTAGTGGGAGCTAAACATCGAGTACATATGGACACAAGGAAGAGAACAACAAACAGCAGGACCTACTTAGGGGTGGAGATAAGAGGAGAGAGAAGATCTAGAAGCTACTTATCAGGTGCTATGGTTATTATCTGGGTGGTGAAATAATTTGTACCCCAAACCCTCATGACATGCAGTTTACGTATATGACAAACCCGTACATGTGCTCCTTTTTGGTGTGTTTGGTTTTTGTGTGTTTTTAAGACAGAGTCTCGCTCTGTCACTCAGGCTGGAGTACAGTGGTGCGATCTCAGCTCACTGCAACCTCCACCTCCCGGGTTCAAGTGATTTTCCTGCTTCAGCCTCCTGAGTAGCTGGGACTACACAGGCTCAAGCCACAACGCCTGGCTAATTTTTTTATTTTTAGTAGAGATGGGGTTTCACCATGTTGGCCAGGCTGGTCTCAAACCCCTAACTTTAAGTGATCCACCCACCTCAACCTCCCAAAGTGCTAGGATTACGGGTGTGAGCCACTGTGCCCAGGTGACAAACCCACACATGTACTCCTGAACTAAAAGTAATGTGTGTGCATATATATATATATATATAATATGTTTTATATATATATCATCTTAACCATTTTTGTATGTACAGTTTGGTGGCATTAAGTATATTTATGTTGTTGTGAGACCATCATCATCATCCATTTCCAGAAGTTAGTCATCACGTGAAACTGAAACTCTTCACCCATTAAACAGTAATTCCCCATTGTCACTCCCTGCAGGCCCTGGTAACCACTGTCCTACTCTCTGTCTCTATGAATTTGACTATTCTCACTATCTCGTATAAACAGAACTGTACAGTATTTGTCCTTTTGTGTTCACTTAGTGTAATGTCTTCAAGGTTCACCCATGTTGAAGTGTGTATCGGAATTTCATTCCTTTTTAAAGGTAAATAATATCCCACTGGATATATATGACATAATTTATCTGTTCATCTATCAATGGACATGTTAGGATTTCTTCCATTTTCTACATGTAAGATCATGTCATCTGTGAAGAGGGATAATGCTCCTTCTTCCTTTTCTATTTGAATGCCTTTCTATGAATTAGGAAGTGTTCCCCCTCTTCAGTTTTCTGGAAAAGTGTGAGAAGAATTGATGATAGTTCTGTAAATATTTGATAAAAGTCATCGGTGAAGCAGTCTAGTCAAGGGCTTAACAGTGGGGGTGTTGATTACTGACTCAATCTCCTAACTAGTTATCGGTCCATTCAGATTTTCTATTTCTTTATGAGTAAGTCTGGGTGGGTTTTGTATTTCTGAGAATTTGTTCATATCATCTATGTTATCCAATTTGTTGGCAGACAGTCGTTCACACTACTCTCTTATAATCCTTTTCATTTCTATAGAATCAGTACAAATATCCTCACTTTCATTTACGATTTTAGTAATTTGTGTATTCTTTTTTTTTCTTAGTCAATCTAGCTAAAGTTTGGTCAACTCTGCTAATTGTTTTTGAAAACCCAACTCTTGGTTTCATTAATTTTCTCTGTTATTTTTCTCCTCTTGTTTTATTTTATTTTTCTCCACTATAGTCTTTAATTCCCTTCATTCTGCTGGCTTTGGGTTTAATTTGTTTTTCTTTTTCTGGGTCCTTCAGGTATAAAGTCAGGTTGTTGTTTGAAATCTTTCTTCTTTTCTGATGTAAGCATTTGCAGCTATAAATCTGCCTCTTATCACTATTTATGCTGCATCACGTAAGTTTTGTTATGAGGTTTTTTTTGTAAATTTGTCTCTCAATATTTTCTGATTTCTATTGCAATTTCCTCTTTGACCCATTGATTATTTAAAAATGTGTTGTTTAATTTCCACAGATTTGTGGATTTTCCAGTTTTTCTTCTGTTATTGACTTTTAATTTCACCTAATTGTGGTCAGAGGAGATACTTTATATGATATCTATCTTTTTCAATCTATTGAGACGAAATTTGTGGCCTAATATATGGTCTATCCTGGAGAATGCCTCAAGTGCAATTGAGAAGAATATATATTCTGCTGGATAAAGTGTCCTGTATATGCCTGTTAGCTCTCATTGGTTTATTGTGTCATACAAGTCCTCTGTTTATTTACTTATATTCTATTTGGTTGGTCTGTCCGTTGTTGAGAGTGAAGTATTGAAGTCATAAGTCATTATCTGAGAATAGTCTATTTATCTTTTCAATTATGTTCCTTTTTGTGTCCTATATTCTGAGAATCCTTTATGAGGTGTATGTTTGTCATTGTTATATCTTCCTGTTGTGTTGTATCTTGTATGAATATATCATGCCCTTCTGCCTCTCTTGTAACCTTTTTTATTTAAAGTATATTTTGTCTGACAGTTGCCCCACTCTTCTTTGGTTACTGTTTGCATGGAATATCCTTTTTCATCTTTTCCCTTTCAAACTGTTTGTGTCTTTGGATCTAAGATGAGTGTGAATGTCTTGTAGACAGAATATAATTGGCTCATGGTTTTTATCTACTCTGCTAATCTTTGTTTTTTGGATTGGAGAGTTTAGTTCATTTACATTTAAAGTAATTGCTAAGAAGGAGGGACTTACTGCCTCCGTTTTACTGTTTGTTTTCCATATACCTTATAGGATTTCTATCCTTCATTTTCTACCTTTTTGTATTCTTTTGTGTTTAGTGAACTTTTGTTGTGACAATTTTAAATTCCTTCTTCGATTCTTTTTGTGTATACTCTGTACTTATTTTCCTGTGATGACCATGTAGATTACACACTTAACATCCTAAAATTGTAGCACTTTAATTTGAATTTCAATAGCATACAAAAATTCTGCTCCTGTGTAGCTCCATTCTCACTACTTTTCAGTTATTTGTATCACAAATTACATCTTTATGTTTTATGTGTCCAAAAACATAGACTAATAATTGTTTATATGCATTAGTCTTTTAAACAATGTAGAAAATAAGAAGCAAAGAGACAAACCAAAATTATAATAATACTGTTTTTTGAATATTTGTCTATGTAATTTTGTTTACCAGAGAACTTTATATTCTCATATGCCTTCAAATTAGTGTCTGGTGTTCTTCATTTCAACTTGAAGGACTCCCTTTAGCATTTCTCGTAAGGCAGATCTACTGAAAATGAATGCCTTCAACTTTTGTTTGTCTGGAAATGACTAAGTTTCTCTCAAGTTTTGAAAGAGAGTTTGGCTTATATAGAATTCTAGGTTGATGGTTTTATTTTTTCTTTCAGCACTTTAAATATATCATTCTGCTGCATTCTGGCCAGCAAAGTTTTGGCTAAGAAATTCTTTGATAACTATCTTGAAGATTCCTGTAATGATGAGTCACTTTTGTTTTGGTGCTTTCAGAATTCCCTCTTTGTATTTGGCTTTTGAAAGTTTGATTATGTATGTCTAATTGTGGGTCTCCTTGAGGTTACTTTACTCGGAGTTTGTTGAGCATCTTAGATTTGTAAATCTGTGACTTTCCTTTGGTAAGCTTTCAGCCGTTGTTTCTCCAAATTGTCTCTGTACTCTTTGCTCCCTCTCTTTTCTCCTTCAGAGACTCCTGCAATGTGTATATTGGTCTGCTTATGCTGTCCCACAGATCCCTTAGACTCTTCTCTTTTCTTTAATCTTACTGCTTTGTATTCCTCATACTCAATTTCAAATGTCTTGTCTTCAAATTCACTAATTCTTACTTGTGCTCAAATCTGCTTTAGAATCCCTCTA
Source organism: Colobus angolensis palliatus (assembly GCF_000951035.1). NCBI lineage: Eukaryota > Metazoa > Chordata > Mammalia > Primates > Cercopithecidae > Colobus > Colobus angolensis. Next base: position 7,600,469 of record NW_012117932.1, on the reverse strand, counting down.
GTGAATTTTTCATTCTAGTTATTTTTCTGTTGATACTTTTTCCTTTCAGTGGGTCATACTTTCCTGTTTATATATTTCGTGTATTTTTGTGTTGTTGAAACTGAACATTTGTATCTCATAATATGGTATCTCTATTAATCAGATTCCCCACCTTCCACAGGGTTTGCTGCTTCTGATTTTGGTTTTGGTTTGTTTGGGGTTTTTAATTGTTTTATGGTAGCTCCATGCCAGACATCAGCATGAGGTGTAAACTTAAGGTCTTCTCAGGTCATTTCTGTGCCCACTGCTTTCCTTGGTCATGCATGGTGACTTACTAAATTCCGTTGTATATGTTGTTGCTTTTAAATGTCCTAACCCTTAAATGTTTGGCTCCCCAAATAGGGAAAACTAGGGGGAAAATTTTTTAAGGCAATTATGTTCACATACCCTGGAAGCCAGTTTAGGCAATGGCGATTGCTATAAAGGCCTCTGGCCTGCACCTTCACAGTCAGTTATGAGGACACAGATCCCCAATATTTGGAGGACAACGTACTTATTGCCCACCCTGGTTCTTGTAAGCAGCATGCAAGTTGCACCCGGATTGTTGGCACAGCTGCCTGCCACAGGGCTGGAGGGTGGGAAATGAGTAGTTGCTACTGTGCTAAGAGCTGAAATTGATGAAAATTAGCCATGATTTACCACCATCTAAGCTGTCCCCTGGAAGCTGCAAGACTCCAGAGTTCCAAAATAGTTCTATCAGTCAGATTCTGCCAGTGCAATTGTTGTCTAGGCAGAGAGACAGAGTCCTGGCACTTCCTACCCACACCATCTTCCCTGACATCACTTCTGTTTTTTTGTTTTTGAAAGTTTTGAGACAATATGTAATGCATGACTGGATGCTCTAATGAGTGTTTATTTTTAAGCTCCAATAACTTTACTAAGATAGGTCTTATTATTACATTCCAATTCACTGAATGTGGCCCATGGTGTGCCCTTATGATATATAGATTCAAGTACATTCACATATATAGATTTAGGAGAGGGTTGTTTTTATTATATATTTAAATATTTGCTTTGTTTCATTGTTTTGATTTTTCCTCAGACACACTAATTATGTATTTGTTGAAACACCTTCTCTAATGTTTTTTAAGTTCTTTTTAAATTTCAGTTTCATTTTGGTTGAGTTTCTTTTTTATCTTTTTTTTTTTTTTTTTTTTTCTGAGACGGAGTCTCGCTCTGTCGCCGGGGCTGGAGTTCAGTGGCCGGATCTCAGCTCACTGCAAGCTCCGCCTCCCGGGTTCCCGCCATTCTCCTGCCTCAACCTCCGGAGTAGCTGGGACTACAGGCGCCGCCACCTCGCCCGGCTAGTTTTTTCTATTTTTTTTTTTAGTAGAGACGGGGTTTCACCGTGTTAGCCAGGATGGTCTCGATCTCCTGACCTCGTGATCCGCCCGTCTCGGCCTCCCAAAGTGCTGGGATGACAGGCTTGAGCCATCGCGCCCGGACCCTATTTTTATCTTTTATGAGTATAATCCTTACTCTGGGTTATAGAAGGTCCATCCTCCCTTTCTGCGCCTTCGAGTTCCATCTTTATTCCCGCGATGGTTTTATTTTTCTCCCTTACTTCTTTCTGGACTTCCTCATTGCCTTCCATTGACTTGCGGTCTCTTCCTCAAACTGTCACATTTCTACTTTATTTTCTTCATTCCTGAGATAATTGCCTCACTAAGCTTTGTTTTGTGTTTCCAAACACGCCAGAATGTCTGAGCACTCTTTCATCTCCTCAGTGGCAACATTTTTATGGATGCCTTTTAAAAATACAATGGATTTTACTGGTCTCATTCATATTTTTCTCATGGCATCTTTATAACAACACCGTATCATTTTTTCTCTTTTTCCTGAGATCACTCATTACTTCATGAGTTCAATTTTCCTGAACTAACTATTCACACACATCTATATTGACAGGAAATGAGGGCTAGGCTTTCCGACTAAAAGGTTTCCCCCGCTTGCCTGATACTGAGACAGAGTGCTTTCTGCAAATATGGCTTCTCTGGACTATTCTTTGTGTAGCCCTGACAATTCTAACTCCTTGAACCAAACTAAGCCCAGTAGGGCTTCTTTTATACTAACACTACTCACCCAAGTCCTGCCCCCATTTGTACAAGCAAGGAATGTGCCTTTGCATTCTGGCACTGGCCACCCAGGAGATAGGCCACCATTCAACCCTTCTTCTCTTCCCTTCTGCTACACAACTTCTGGCCAATCACAGTTGCTTCTGGCCCTTTTTGCAGATATATGGAATCTAGGGAATGTATCTGCCTTCTGGTTTCACTGAAAATGGAATTTATGGTATTTCCTTTATTTTCTTTGTTGTTTGTTTTTCTATGATTCTAGGAGGATGAGGAGAAATGCTCACAGCCATATTCCTTGCTGATGAGCATGTTTTAAATGACTTTAATAGAACCACATGTTCTTTTCTTTCATTCCATTCAACACGTTGTTATGAAGCACAGCACACTCTGAGGAAGGTAGGGCATGCTCAGAAGAAGGAGTGAGCCCGTCCTGAGTGGGGACATAAAGATGGAAACAGCTATGACAGATACAGGGTAGCATAGGGTAAGTGCTGCTTTGCAACCTCAAACCAAGAGATGTGGAAGAGGGAAACCAATTGATTCTCTTTGTGGGAATCAGACTTTTTCGGGAGAAGATAGCATTTGAACTGGGCCATAAATGGTGGAATTTCAATAAATATAAATAGGAGAAAAATGTTTCTGGTAGGCAGATTTGATCATCAAAAGCAGAGAACTAGGACAGCGTAGGCATCCTCAAGGCCCTGTGGCTATCTGGCTGCACTACACCAGGGACACTCCTGAGACAGAAAGAAACTTGTGGTGAGGCAGTAAGTGGGACCGTGAGAGTCAGGGGTCTTGGACACCATGCTAAAGAATGTTCCTCCATCCTCTGCTTAATGAGAGAAAGTTAGGAAATCATTTTAACTGAGTATCTGGTTTGTTTGTCATTTCGTTTTGATTTTGAGAAGAATAACCTGGTTAGATTTATGGCAGAGAAAAATTCTCAGGGCTGGTTGGAGGAGACTTGCCAGTGAAGACAGAAAAGAGGGGACAGGGACAGACAACGTTGACTTTTACCTAACCCTTGGATCCTGGAAAACAGCAAAGGTTAAGTAATCGCCCCAACCTTTGTGTCCTGCAAAATGGCTGATTGCAAAGAACGCCCCTTCCCCATGTGACTTAGAGAAGTCTGGTGGATCACCCCTTGTCTGCCTCAGACAAGGCCAGACACAGTCCTTCCAAATGCCCATTCTTTGCCTCATAAATGATTAGCTGACTTCTTTTGCCTAATGGGGACAAAGTACTCGTTAACCACGAGTTAAGTGACTTTCCTTCCCGGAGGCCCACCATCAGCCTGAGCAGGCAGGCAGCCCTCCTGAAGGGCCCCTCCAGGAAAGTAGGTTGGCCTCAGGCAGAACATTCTTTGATGCTAACAGACCAGGCCTCTTCCCCCAGGCCTCTGCTTCCTAGCCTTGTTTTCTCCCGTCTGGCCATAGGGCTTCTGCAGACACAGCACAGGGGTGGGGGCTTCTCCCTGTTCCTAGTCTCCTTCCCCCTATGGCAGCGGTTTCTCACACCTTGCAGGAATTCTTTCACAGGAAGTGCCTCTTTCCTTGCCTTTCATTTGACAGTAGCAAGTGTTTAGGATGCAGGATCGGCCATACTTGGCCACCTAATGGATGAGAGTTTGCGGCTGAGAGGAGGGGTGAGGAGGGATCAGGCAGGGCTGAGATTTGGAGCCAGCGTGGCCCTGAGGGAGGAAGCACCATGAAAAACCATGCTGCTGCTGTTTTGGGTCTGTGGTTTTAGTTTGTCTTGTGGGTAGAGGCTAAATTCTTTATTTTAACTTTTGGAAAGAAAACACAACTGGGGGAAAATCTTTGTGGTTCTTCTATCCCCTGATATCCCTGGGGGATTGGTTCCAGGACCCCCCATGGCTACCAAAAGGAGCTTCTCGAGTCCCTGATATAAAGTGGAGTAATACTTACGTTTAACCCACAAGCATCCACCTTTATACTTGTGAACTCAAAATATCTGAGACAGGTCTCAACCAGTTTAGAAAGCGTACTTTGCCAAGGTTAAGGACACACTGATGATGCAGCCTCAGGAGGTCCTGAGGACACGTGCCCAAGGCGATCGGGGCACAGCTTGGTTTTATACATTTTAGGAGACATAAGACATCAATCAGTATGTGTAAGGTTTACATTGGTTCCGTCTGGAAAGGCGGGACAACTCAAGGTGGGGGAGGGGGCTTCCAGCTAGATAAGAGACAAATGATTGCTTCTTTTGAGTTTCTGATTAGCTTTTCTTGGAATACACAATTCACATGTGAGAGGAAGGTAGAGGCATAGTCACTTATTCCTTATTCTGGCTCAGTGAAACAACAGGGCTGAGGAAGCAATCAGATATGCATTTGTCTCATGCATTTGTCAGTGAGGCCCACCGGGATGACTTTGAGTTCCGTCTATCCTTTGTCCACAAGGAATTTCCTGATGGGCAAATTGTGAGGAAGATATGTAGCTTTTGAATCTCTGTCACTATTTTATTTAGGAATAAAACGGGAGGCGGATTTACCTGACACAGTTGCCAGCTGGAGTGTTCCCAGCTTGACTTTTCCCTTGGTTTAATGATTTTGGGGACCTGAGATTTATTTTCCTTTCACATACTTAAAGTCATCTCTAGATTACTTATACTTAACACAGTGTAAATGCAAAGTACACAGTTGTTATATTAATAATTTATTGCTTTTTTACTTGCAGTGTTTTCATTATTGTAGTGTTATTTTTTATTGTTTAGTTTTTTCCCAAATATTTTCGACCTGCAGTTGGTTGAATCCATGACATGGATACTGAGGATCAATCGTGCTTCTAAAATGCACCCCTCCTGAGTTCGTCTCCCCACCTCTCTTTTAAATCCCCAAATGAACTGGATCGGGAGGGAAAATAAAACTATTAAGAGCTGCTTTTGATATTGGTGATTTTAGCTTTATTTCCTTTGATCCATGTGAAGAATTCATTAATTTAGTATCTAAGTAGGCCCTAAGTCCTGCCCCTTGTAAAGAAAGTCCTGCTGCCCCTCAGTCCCCAGCCCTTCAATGCTCCACTGGGCCACAGCTGACTTTCTGCCGCTTTTCCGGATTCTCATTCATTGTCTTGGTGCGCTCACTCTTGGCATCTTCTATATGCTTCATAATCTGCACTGATGGTGTGGTCTGGCCAGTCTTTTCCCGCGGAAACTTCTCTGAGCTTCATGTTAGGGATGATGACGGAGAGAGCAAGCATGCTGAGTAGAACCCCAGAGCGCACCTACCATAGCCACAGCTGCTGGAGTGCTGCACGCCAGTCCCGGAGTCTGGCCCAGATTGGTGTTTCTAGTGGTGTCTTAGCCCACACCCCCTTTTAACCCTTTGCTTGTTTGGAAAAAAAATGTACAGCTCACTGCCAGCGCTCATTTAATTTTATATAAACATGCTCTTTGAGGCTGAAGCAAATCTTACTGATTTTCAATGTGAAAATGAAATATAAAAACTGTTCTTGGAGTTATTGCTAAACAGAACTAACATCAAGATCGTCTGAATCATCAGAATCGTCTCTTTCAGAAAAATCAGAGTCATCAAGTGAATCTTTGGCCAACCACTGTTCCGGAACGATGTTAACATCATATATAGGAATGCTACATTTTCTAGGATTTGACATTTTCAGCTATCGAGAATTACTATATTTTGTAAATGGAAAATCACTAGTTAAAACAGAATGCTATAAATAGAATGATGTCTTTTGTTTTCAAAGTCGATATGCTAGAGTGATGCGAAAATAATCATAAAAGCAAGATATTTGCGGCAAAGTTATCTCAGGGTCAATACTGCAGCCGCACACTCATGCCTCCAGCCAGTGAGTATTCTCAGGACAAACTGGAAAAGGGTTAATAAACAAAAATCTCCTGCCCTTTTTTCATGGAAATTGAACACTCAAAATAACTAAAACAGCGTTGCTAAGTAGCAGGGATTAATGAACCCAGCTTGGCTCCTCCCTACCAGCCATGCCCTGTAGGGTGGCATTTTCCTGCTAAGTAGTGGGCATCAGTGGAACCAGCCTCACTGCTCCCTGCCAGCCATGCTCTTAGGGTAACATTTTCCTGCCCCTCATCCTCTGCTGTCATTTTACTGCACGTGTTCTTACAACTCCCAGATCTGTCTTTTGAGTATTCCCTCAGCTCTATATGCAGAGTTCTGTCTCTCCAGAAGTATGAAGGCTCTTTCTTGGTCGCATGGGTGAAATGATCATCCAAACTTCCCTGAAAACAGAAAGAAAAGAGCAAAGCTAGGTCCACTTCTAACTTACTTGAGAACATCTCCTTTACAATAACCTTGGCTGGATTCAGAGTTCCCATTTTCTTATTTTCACAAATGAAATTGTCATAAATCAGAAAGACTACCTTGTAAATAACTTTTCAAAAATAACTGATCTGTGGTATGTTGAATAAGAACAAAAAAAAAATGGCTCAGCTTTGGCCCCCGGCATGGCTTCACAGGGCAGTAAAACTGGAGACCAGTGTCACTGTCACTGTTGCCATGCATGGACACACAATGGCGAGAACGTTCAGATTTAATCCACCCATGAGCCCACTACTGTGTTATTTCATGAGTCCTTGATTGCATCTTTACCTTGCAGTATCCCTGCATGGGGTGGTCGCCGCTGTGGAAAGCGCAGATGGTGACTGTCAGAGCCATGCATCAAACACGTAACCCTCCTGGACACACACATTTCTCTAGTTGGCACTCTGAATGTGTCTATTTTCCAACCATTTTGAAAATTAGTCTTCAATATACTTTGGAGAAATAACATTTCTGTATGCACCCTCTTCTAGTAATTATAAAGTCTCACTAAATCAGAATCATGAACAAAAGGGAGGCTTATCTCAGTGTAGAGGGGATAAAACACCCTGAATAGTTGTAGAACATTTGTAAAGGCATATAAATATGTGACATCTAAATGTACAAGATTATGGTTTTTATGTGGAAGAGAAAATTTACAATTTCAAGGGTATTCCTGAGAGCAGAATTGGGACAAAATAATAGAAGTGGAAGGAGACAGTTTTATTTCAGTCTAAGGAGAACCCAGCTAGTATTGGGGCCCCTGCTTGGGTGGAGTCGCTTACCCCTGGAGGTGACTTCGTGGAGGTAACGCTGTGTTGCTGGAGGCAGTCTGGTCCCTATCTTTCCAAGAGAGCAGTACAGTGGCATGCGAGCTAGCGTGAGTGGAGACTGAGCCCACCGTGCCTGGCTTCATATCTTGCTTTTACTATTAATACTTATTAACTTTGCAACTGTGGGTGACTTAACCCCTCTGTGCCTGCCGCACCTGCTTCCCCTGTAATGGGGCTGATAATTTTGAGTTGATATTTGGAAAAATTAGAACAAGGAGTGGCAGGTACATAGTAAGTGCCATGTGAGTATCTAAGATAAGTAAGGGAAATATTTTCTGCGGTGTCTGAGAGATATCAAAGAAGGTGGTTTTTGAGCACCCGCTTTGTGCTAAGCATTAAACCAGACACTGAAGACATAGCAGGAAGTGAGATGGACACAGGCCCAACCTCCACGCAGCTCACAGTTGTGCTAGAGAAAGACGAAAAGCAGGAGCCTGGCCCAGAGAGGCACTTTGGTGACAGGGGATGCCCTAGGTCTGGGACTCACTGCGCATTGCTTAGGCTTTCCGGAGGAGGGCTTCAGAGGAAGTACCTACATGCCCCAGGAGCAGAGGGCCTGGTGGACAGGGAGGTAGATGGTGCAGATCGTGTTCCTGGAAGAGAAAGGGGCATGAACCACAAAAGCTGGGGTCCAGCGTCCCCGGTGGCTGCAGACACTTTGAGGCTCTGCTGATTTTGTTTAGGACCGTTGTTCCTTTGAACCCCTGGCTTATTCATTCATTCCTTCATCTAACTTTACTAACATAATAGAGTCTAAAACTTAGTGCAAAAACATGTATTTTTTTAACTTTACCCAGAAAGAACTTTACTAACATAATAGAGTCTAAAATTTAGTGCAAAAGCATGTATTTTTTCAACTTTACCCAGAAATAACTTTATTAAATGTGTAAGTTGTCTGAATTGTTACAAATTCCATTCCTGTGCTATTTGATTAAAACTCTTGGGGAAAAATACAGTATTTATTCACATTGCGTCCTTGTAGGAAATAATGGCTATAAACCACAATTCAATTTTTTCATAGCTTTTCCCACATAGGCTGAAATAACCAAAAGAATGATACAATGATTATGATTATTATGCATAATTTTGTAAAATTTTTGCCTGAAGGATACCTTAGTGGAATTATTTTCTTTGGTGAGCAACAAAAGGTAAAAGTCGTTTAGTGTAAATTAACAACTCTGATTATACCTAATCCTAAACAATTTGGGAAAAAAAACTTGCTCTAGAAGAGCTTGTCCAGGTTAACTCATCATATTTTAGTTCAGAAATAAAGAGTGAAATACCAAAAGCTGTTTCACGACCCAGAATAGTGGGCATATGCTCTGTCAATTCAGTAAAATTGTTAAAGCTCCTCTTGGTTTAGTTTGCAGAGACCCGCGGCTTGCTCAGTGATGCTTGGACAGGCTGTTCCTCAGCCCATTTTCACCCAGCTGTGCTTTGTGCCCAGATTTGTCTGGAGAAGGCATTCCATTTGGAAAGAAAGGGGTATTTCTTTCAAAAGACTTACTTGGAGACGTGGACGTCTCTATGGAGAGGTTTATGCGGGAATGATGCTGTGTGGAAACAGAGGACGGTGTTTATGGGAGACTTCCTCCCTCCTGACAGGTGCACCTGTGCTCACTTTGGTGCAAACGCTGGAATTAGAACAGGCCACGAGGTCACCAGGGCCACCTTTCTTGGAACTTTTAGACATAGCTGGCTGCATAAGATGCTCATTTTTCTCTCAGTCTTGCATTCCACCAACCCATCATCTGCGCCCCCAGGTGATCTTCTGGAATCTAAATCAGATCGAGTTCTCCATTCATGAAACTCTACCCAGCTCCTTGTGTTAGGCTGTTCTTGCATTGCTGCTAGGAAATACCAGAGACTGAGTAATTTATAAAGAAAAGAGGTTATATTGGCTCACGTTCTGCAGGCTGTACAGGAAGCATGGCGATGGCAGCGGCATGGCTTCTGGGGAGACCTCAGGGAGCTTTTACTCATGGCGGAAGGCAAAGTGGGAGCAGACGCGTCACATTACAAAAGCAGGAGCAAGGAGAGAGTGGGGGTGGAGGATGCCACACACCTTTACATGGCCAGATCTCGTGTGAACTCAGAGTGAGAGCTCACTTATCGCCAAGGGGATGGCCCAAGCCACTCATGAGGGATCTTCCTTCATAATTCAGACACTTCCCACCAGAACCGACCTCCAACACCAGGTATTACGTTTCAGCATGTGATTTGGATGCGGGCACACATCCGAACTATATCGCTCCCCATGAGTTTCCAGGAGTTGTTCAAAGTACTTAATGTTCTTGGGGGATTTCCTGGGCTGCACCCACCTCACTCTCCAGCCTCATGCCCCACACCATCCCCGCATAACGGTGGATATGCTAGTGTGGGGCACCCTATCAAACATCGTATCATACTATAGGTTTGATACACCCTGTGGCCCAGGTTCCTGTAACCAGGCACATGTGTTCTTCTGCCTGGAAGACCTCAAGCCCCATCTGCTTAACAAGGTTCTGTCCACCTGAGGACTCAGCTCAAGCCTCCCCTCCCGGGCTCCCTATTATGCCCTCTTGTCAGCCTGAACTCAATACATCACCCTGTCCTTCTTGCACGTACCTGACTGCTGCAACCGATTCTTTTCATATACTCCCTTCCTGCTTGACCAGGAGTTCATGAGGGCAAAAAAATGAGTCTAGTTCATCTTTGTGTCCCAAGCACCTGGCATAATGTTGGATGAATGGATAGATGGATGAATGCGCTGGATGGATGCATTATTGACCAACGTCTACAGCCCAGGGCTACACAATAGAGGTTTCTGGGTGAGAGTTGGGGGAAGAGGAGGAGAAGTGTGAGAAATCCCTCCAGGGCAGTGGACAGTAACCTCCTGGGGTTGGCTGGGCTCAGCATGTCACTAGATTCAGCCAGTGTTGATTTTTTTCAGATGATCTGGTATTTTACAGCTGAGCAGGACTCCACAGAACAGAAATATCTCCTAAACATTCTAATATGGCTAAACTTTATATATTAACATTTGATTACAGAAATTTTAAAGGTGGGACTGGCTAATTCCTTGCTCTTTTAAATTCAATTTTTTATAAACCTTGACACGGCAGCTGTGAATTTTTTGTTATTTTACCTCTAAGATCTTCCTCTTTCCTCACTGTAGTTATAGAGCAGTGTAAGTGGGAGAATAATTAAATAGGTTGCTATTATAGCAGCTTTAGTGTAGACAAAAGATGCCAGGTAGCAAGTGACCAACCTGCCATGTGACTTGATGGGAGTCATTTAGGGTCAATCAACAGAATGTTTATGTGCCTCTTAAAGGCAAAGCCCTGTTCATCTTGAGGACTGAATAAGAGACAGACTCTTCCCTAAGAAATGACTTATTTGCTTAACATGTATTTATTAAGCCCCTACTGTGCACAAGGCACTGGCAAGGTTTACAGTAATGGGAATACAGACAAACATGCACATACTAAGTACTGACTGTGATAGGAAACATGAAGAAAAAGGACAGTGTACTATAGGAGGGAATGAAAGTCACGTACAGGCGTGGGAGGAACCTCAATTATATTTGAGAGTCAGCATGGGCCTGTCTGTGGAAGTGCTGTTTAATCTGAACTTCTAGGAGTTAGCCAAGCAAAGAGAAGACGGGCAGGCATTCCAGGAGGAAAGAATAGCAGAAGCTACCATAGCAAGATGCATTCAGGGGACCAAGAGGAGGCCTGCTGTGGCCACGACACGGAAACAAGGTGGACTGGGCATGAGACGAGATCAGAGAGGTGGGGAGACAGATGAGTGAATCAGAGAGGAAGAAAATGATATTGCAATCCTAAGCCCTGTGTGCTTTACACATGTATCTTTACCACCACCCCTTACTGCTGCTGTCATGTAAAATGAACCATTGGTGAGTACTGGGACTGAAGAGTAGCCCATCTTCATTCATTGTAAAACACACACACACACCCCACATGAACCCTACTAAAGTTTGAAAGGAATTCCTTCCGGGCTCAGACTTTGTAATAACTCTCTGGGCTGAGCTAATGTCTATATTTGCTATCTAAGTCTAGATGATGTTTTATAGAGGAAACATGGGACTCAATTCCTGTCCACGCACATAAGCAAAATTAATATTGATGGCATGTAGGGAGTAGAACACATTCATTCTCTTCATCCTAGCCCTTTTTCATACATATGATACAGATAATTCTGGGTTTGTGACTAAATTCCATTTGTTTGGAGGTAAAATTGCCCACTTTTAGTAAAGTGTAAGGCGTTCTTTTCTACAAGTGCTTTCAGTGTATCCTGAAGTCCCCATGTGAATTAATAACATGTCAAACGTTTTCTCTTTGTACTATTGCTTTGTTTGGGTTTATTTCATAAGGAGACGTAGATTTCTTTGATATCTTTGAGTTAAAGGCCCTCCGAAATCTATATGTAACTAGGCGCTTAAACAAGAACAGAGTTATAAAGTAGTTACCATTTTAGAAGATTTATTTTGTGTGGCAGGTATGGAAAACTAATAGTCTGGCAAGACATGTAACCTTCCTATAGAACAAAGTCACCTTTTTATAACCCTACTTCGATCATCTTACTTCCCTGCCCAGAGGCCTTCCCTGGTTCCCCACAGCCAAAAGGAAACAATGCAAGCCCTTCTGAATGAGTGACATTCAGAGGCCTGGTTTTGAGCCTGCTTATCTTGCGGATGGACTCTTAGGGATCCCGGAGAGACCGCAAACTCATCTCACTACCGCCTGTCACCTGGTTGTATCTTTGCCCCCAACCAGAGTATAAGGCCCACTCTACTTGCCTTGTGCCCTCGCCCTGTCACCCCCACCTCCAGTGGTGCCTGCCCAGCACTGCGCTTGGCCTGCAAAGGGGACCTTCCAAGTGGATTCGTTCCCTCGGTTCCTACCAGAAATGGTGAAAAAAGACAGGGTGCAGCCTCCAAGAGCAAACAGTCTTATTGTTTGACGTGTGAAGTGATTGTGGCGAGTAACATTAGCCTCACCTGAGAGCTCATAATAACTGTGGAATCTCAACTTTCCCTCCCTGCCCCAATTCTGCATGAACAAGATTCCCAAGTGGTCTGCGTTGCATGGCAGGGCTTGAGAACCTCTTTAAGGCCCACAGAAGGTCAAGTTGGGTAGGTTGGTTGGTTGATCAGTTTTCGTTTGCATGGTTGCTCTACAATGGCTTTGTATCTATGGATTTAAACCGTCCTTCATTTAACACACTGCTTTTGAGGGCCTGTTAATATGTTATGCCATTAGGTTCTGGAGAGCACAACTAAATTATGAGTAAGCAAATACAGAGTTATCTGTATGGTTTAAAAAAATAAGACTGTCCACACACTGCTCATGCTGCATTCTGCCAATATTTTTTTATTTATGCTTTTGTTCAGGATATTGTGCTAGTTCAGAGGTAGTAAATTAGTATTTTGTAGGCCATATTTGGTCACATACGTGATTGTTTGGACAACACAGTTTTGGTAAATTTTTAATTCATTGCACGCATTTAAAAATCAAGAGGTTTTCACATAGAAAGCAGATTTCTAGCTTCTCTTGAAAACCAGGCAGCCCTGGGCCCACATTCCTGATGGCACAGTGGGCTGGAGCTGGGGGATCTTCTAGAAGTGGGGCATGTAGCCTCCAGTTCCCCCACAGGCCCCCACCTTACTGTCTCCTTATGGCCTCATAGAACCTATGCGAGTAGCTGGAAGTCCTCAAAGGTGCACCACTGGATGGCTTGGTGGAGTCTGCCCCTTTCTAGCTACCTTCAGGGTGTTGGTATAGAAGCGCTCCTCACAGAAGGAGAGAAGAGAATGAACTGGTGGTAAGGACGAGTTACAGGACTGTAAGCTATGGCGTCTCAACCCTGGTGACAGGGACCTTGTAACAACCAGTTCCCACTTTCCGTCCACACCCTAGAAACTCTCATTTAATTAGTATAGGCATCACTAGATGCCCATATCTCCTCAGATTACTCTAATCTGACTTGACAACCCCTGATCTAGCCCACCTATATTACTTATGAAGAAAAGTGAAATGTGTCAAAAAAGTGATTTTTTTTAATGCATATACATATATACATACATACATATATTGACTCATTACTCTGGACATTGGTGATTGAAGATGTATGATAATTTTGTCTAGTGGCCTAACATTTACCTTACTTAATCTACAGAAAAAAGGGTTAGCTAAGCAGATGAGTATTATATGCAAGATTGCTCCAAAATGCTTTATAGAAAGTAGATTTTTTTAGTGATTTAAATTCAAACATAGACTTAAGCTAAATATAATTTACGTTTTCTATTTAAAGAAACAAAGATTTGGAAGAGATGAGCACGAACTGAATATATCATACAGGGCCCCTCCAACAATCGTAGAATTGTTTTTATCGCATTATCTGTTATCACATAGCCTAACATTTTATTTGCATTTTAATTCGCTTAGAGTAATTGTTATGACTGTTGGAATTTAGCTGTGTATGACATAGAAGTATTCATCTAAGAATGACTTTAGAGGGTAACTTTCTGTGATGCTGCAGCTTAAATGGAAAACCACCTCGCTCCCAAGTTCACTGATTTGCTAATGGACTACGTTGTCCTAACAAGTGAAATGTCTGCCATCTCTGGCAGCTCTTTCTGATTGGGGGTCTGACAAGCACCCGAGTAATTCATGCAATGACTTTATGCAACAAATTTCACTACTTCTAATAACTTACAGTGTTTTAATATTTTAATGTAATTATGCTTAATTATATATTGTAATATGCATTAGCTGAGCTTTGTCTCTGGATCTAAGTAAAATACAGCTAATGGAAAATTTCCTTCCAGTTGTCTTTTTTTTTAAAAAAGAAAACAAGGAATTAAGTCCTGAAGTGAAACTACATGCAAAGCCAGCAAGCAGTCTCTTGCCAGAGAAAATATTGGCGTAATAGGTTTGAATGTCCTAGTTTATCAGTTCACTTTGCTAAATTCCCAAATCATACACTGGTTTACATTTTTTTTTCAGAAGTTGTATTGCTCACCTTCCCACTAACCTATTTTTAGTAAATTCTGTTTTGCTTTATGAACTTTTACTAAAAGGCAGTCTGAGGGAGGGAGACAAATTGAGAAAAACATATCAAAGAATGTGATTTATGATAATGGCTGCTAAAGGTGGAGAAGGGAGGAGCTGGAACCAGTGCCAAGGTGAGGTTTGGGGATTTATTTATCTGTGTTGCTCGTTGTAGGAGGATGCTAAAGACAGATAGAAGTAGCAGGAACTGAAATATAGCTGGCTGCTGTTGAGTGTATCCACACGCGGCCACGGGTCCATGCAGGGTTTGCGAGCACATTCCCACACTGCTGGGCTTCACTCCGTGGTTGCGGCTGGAGTGAGGGAAGGGACAGTGCAGAAGTATTAGATTAATGTGAATTTGTGAAGCATTATATGGCTTTGAGAAATAAACCCATTTTAGAAGATCTTCCACGCTCTCTTCTTCCTTCATTCCTCTTCTAACTTCATAGCACCTTTTCCCTTTCCTAGGGAAGTCAAAAAAAGACAAAAGAAGGGAACAAAATGGTGGCATCAGACCCTTCTCCACCCTGAGCCTCCTATAAGCATTGATAAGGCAGCTGCTCCTTGAGGTCACTGTAGGCTTGGTCACCTGAGGCTGGGGCAGACCTTCAGGGTCAGTGAAGCAGCAAGATGCAAAGGCACCGCAGACAGCTCAGCCATCCGGTAGGAGAGACCTGCTTGCTTTTTCATTTAGGAGTTACCTGCTCCCTGGCCTGGAGGAGAAGGAAGAAAACAGAAAAAGGAGTAATTCCGAACATTTGCATAACACAATCCAGACAAGGGATTTGATTTCCTTAGCAATCCTAGGTTAGTAACTGCAAAGCCTCTGAAAAAATGAGGCTCTGGGAAGTCACACGTCTGGATGAAGTTTCACAGCAAAGGCACAGTGTAGTTGGACTCGGACCCGTGCCCACTGCCCAAGCCCCTGTACATTCCTCCATGTCCACTGCCCAAGCCCCTGTACATTCCTCTAGGCCATTGTGTGGAAGGCATAGGCTCACTGGCATCGGTTCCAACCAGACAGACACACTCAGGCAGTTCCCCGATATAGGGAAGGCTCGCTCTGGCACAGAACTATTGGTTTTGTTTTTAGCAGAATTTAACAGTGCCTATTTTGAAATCTTTGCTTAAGGGCACATTTTAAAGTTTAAGAAAGGAAAAATTAACAGCCATCAGAGGCAATGAAGGGAGATGAAAGCTCCAAGCTAGAAGCTCCCAGGGAATGTTTATTAAAGATGACCTCATCCTGTGATGTTACATGCAAATACTGACATAGAAACTTCAGAGAGATGAAAAAACAGAATAGTAAGTTAATGGAAAGAGCCGTGAAATGGAAGTCAGGTTCTGGGTTTGATTCCCACCTCATATCATTTGCTAGCTCTATGGCTTCTGACAGATGATGAGACAATCTGCATATCAGTTTCCTCATTTGAAAATGGGAACATGGCATAATATCTCACAAGACTGTAGAGGGCTCAAATGCCATCGTACATGAAATGACTTTTAAACCTCTCGGTGAAAGGTATTCTCATTCATACGTGCTCACTGGTTAGGAGTCTGAGGGGAACAAGTCAAAGGCATGCATCTCTTTTGGCCTCTCAGCACCTTCCTATTTCATTCTCAGGTAAATCAATGGTCACTCTTCATTTCCAGACCTCAGCTGAGACTGCATTCTTGCTCAGCACCCCTGGTTGCTGGTCCTAGACACACCTGCCCAGAGTCACACCTGCAGTTGCCCTCTGACCCTCCACAGCATCCCTCTCCAGGATCCCAACCACAAAATACATCCTTTGAATTAGCCTCTCTCCTGGTCCATTTGTAGCATCATCCCCATCCCTCACTTCTACTGTGATCTCTGTTTTTTGTCTTCAACTTGAGCTGTCTTTCCCTAGTCTCATGTGCTCAAAAACACCACCCCATAGACATCACACCTGAAGCCTTTGCCCCTACTCCCAGGTAGGTAGGTAAATAATTCCCTCAGCATGTTATCTCCCTATGCCGTCATCCCCGGACCATTTTTTGCCTATTTGTTAAGAACCTTCCTTTAAAACTTAAACATCCTTTGGGAATATAACATAGAGTCCAGAGCACAGACCTGAGAGCCAGGCAGTCTCATTAGGAATCCTGACTGTGCTACCTTCTGGCCAATTTCTTAGGCAAATTCCATTCCCTTTTTATGTCTCCTTTTCCTCACTTAAAATCCTTACAACAGTGCCTGGCATGTAGTAAACACTGCCTGAGTGCTGGGCCATGTAAGACGTGTTCAGGCTTGGGCAGACAAAGGGAAGGAGGACTGGATTTTAGTTACTGGGAGCAGAACAAGCAGAGATGTTTGCCCCAATATTTAATAATCTATTCTTTACTTGCAACATTATGTTACCTCCAGGGCTATTCAGGTCAGCCTTAACTAAAACCTGCCTTCTGGTTTCCCACTGATTCCCTAGTATCATCTCTCCCATTCTTGCCTCTGGTTCAATCCATTATGCACGGCTTTCCCAGCTTGTGCGTCTCCTTTGTGTCTTCACTCGTTTGCTAGCACTCTCATTTGAACCTTGAGTAGGTAAGAGCTTTTTACTTACATTTCAGAGCAGTTTATAAATAGGCTGCTTAGTTTCAGCAGCAGGTACAAGCTTTCATTAAATTCTTCCTCTTTCCCATAGTGCTGGTATCTGGAGCTCCCAGGGGAAAACAAAAAAGGAAAATTTGAGAATTATGTTTTCCTAGTCACTAAGACAGCATAGTTTGAGGCCCAAGCAGCAGTTTTTCTTTTCCTTACCAAGAATTGACCAATGATTTTGACCAATCATCTATACCTATAAAAATTTTCCCTTCTGAAAAAAATACTCCTAAAAACACCAAGGTCATTGGCTATAATTAAGAAAGCCAAAGTCCAATAATAATTCAGAAACAACGTTCAGATTCACTCTGGATGCAAATTAGCATATCAATTAATCTTCTCACTGACAAAGAAATGAGCACTTGAGCAGCAAAGCTACCTTTGATAGAAATAATGTATCAAGGTGGGGGAAGGGGGACTCCCTTTTCTGTTCAAAACCTGCAATGGAATTGCCTCTGAAATATCGTAAAAAGCTTCCCCCCTCCCCCCCCAATATTCAGTTATCTGAAGAATTTTCTGCATTGTGACAGCAACATAATTAAGTATGTTTAACATTTTCTTTGGGTTTATATTCATCTGTCATCATATTCAGTTTTGGATAGCATAATGGAAGCCACTAAAAAGAGGAAGCCATTAAAGAGCAATCATTTTTCTGTGGTATATGAAAGTTGTCACCATAGTTTTAAGATGGGCAATATTCTACAATAAAGTATAGCTCAATAATGGGATTCAGCAATACTATCATACTTCATAAATGTGACCACAATCATTTATCCTTACGTTCCTCCAAATAATTACACCAGTATGTGTTAATAAATTTACAGGGCCTTTAAATACATTTCAGATGGGCAGGGTGCGGTGGTTCATTCCTATAATCCCAGCACTTTGGGAGGCCGAGGCAGGCAGATGGCCTGAGGTCAGGAGTTCAAGACCAGCCTGGTCAACATGGTGAAAACCCATCTCTACTAAAACTACAAAAATTAGTTGGGCACGGTGGTACACACCTATAGTCCCAGCTACTCGGGAGGCTAAGGCAGGAGAATCGCTTGAACCTGGGAGACAGAGGATGCAGTGAGCCTAGATTACGTCATTGCTCTCCAGCCTGGGCGATAGAGCAAGACTCCATCTTAAAAAAAAAAAAAATTCAGATGATCTTGCCATTCCCAGGTTAGAATAAAATATGACACAATGAAGCCTCACTGTATCATTGAGGAGTGTTTAGTATGAGGAACTCAGTCCTCAGAAAGACTGAAAAATCAGGGGCAGTAAGTTCCCTGAAGAGTCCTGGGCTATTTGGGACGTGGGAAGGGTCACCTGGCCTGGGAAACTTGCTGTGTCTCCTTTTTTGCAGGCACATTTTCCATCACTGCCATTGTGTTCTGTCAGTGCTCAATCCTGTGCTCAGTGTTTTCGCTTTCAAACGGTTTATTAGAGGCTCTGCGGAATGTTCCTAAATATTACCCATAATAACCAACAGGATCTTGAGAGTGTGGTGACAGCCTACCCGAGTCAGTCTTCTTCAAACGCTAGCTTCAGGAAAATTGTTCTATCTCCTAACACTGTTTTTGTTGTTTTGTTTTGTTTTTTTTAAATCCCCACCCACACAAACACACACATGTTAGCAGCTTGCCTTTTATAGTTGATAATTAAGAAAAGAGTTGTGTTGGGGTCTCAAGTGTTGGTGTTACCACTGACTTCTCTAATTGACTAGCAGTGATTTGTTTATCTACGACTGGGTAGGCTTTAAGCATTTGCTCCTTAAAATGTAACTGTATTCTAGTGACACCACTTCCACAATGGCTATTCCTTAAGTAGAAAGTAGTCGTGTAGAGAAAATTACTGATTCTAAATGCAGTTATTTTCCATAGCAGTGTAAAACAGATTTGAATACAAGTGTCATTTACTTGTAGAAGAGGCTTACCATATCGTTACAAGTAAAGAGTTTTCTGCATGCTGGAAACCGAAGGCCTTAATTTACAAGACTGTGTTTCCTTGTGACGTGAGCAACTTGAGCCTCCCTCAACAAAATCGCATCAGTTTTCAATTACTGTCTGTGATAGGAGTAAAAGACTCAAGGAAATTGTCATCTTTCTGCTGAGGTGGGAGATAAAGCCTTCAGCCCGTTTCCTCAATTGCCCCTTGGTTGTTACTGGAATTTCTGATATGATAGCTTTAAACCAGTTACTAAGAAATAATTACCTAGGAGTTATATTTACTAATATGGATAAAAAATATCATTTTGAAATTCTGCATCTTTTGGTATCTTCACATAAATGGGAAAACATAGTAAATTAATTAATTTTGGGGTAAATTATATCATCTCTCATCCCTCTTCAGCATATGTGTGATGAATGTAGTAGCTTTGATCCAGTCTCTGGACTTTTTAAAAATAGCAATGAGATAGATGTCATTTTTGCAAGCATTATGAGTATAAAATTAGCACCTGAAACGAACTAATTTATAGCATGTTTCTCAATGTGTATTCTCTAAAAGTATGCCATTGACTCCGTACTGGGCATTTTCCGTGACCTCTGGGAGTCTTTATGAAACCCAGGCTTCTGAGTGGCTCTGTCTGTGGTGCCTCTGCTTCTGTGCTTCCGCAAAAAAATTCTAATGGAAAGGTGTGAATTTCATGTGACAGAGACCTTGCTTCAGACTAATGGAACGTTCCTGGCTCCTACGCTGACATGTCATGAGGAAACAACCTCTGGCTGTGTCCACAGCTAGGCAGACCTGGGAAGTCTATTCTGCACTGTAAAGAAAGCCAGCAGCTAAATGAAGAGGCCAGATTGTTTAGGCCGTCTATCAAGTATATGAAAAGGGTGGGGTGGCAGGAGCTGGGCCAAAGTGCAGGGGAGTGGGCACCCTGCGTGGGAAGCAGGAGTGCAGGTCTCACTCTGGTGGGAGCTCGTAGCTCCACTGGCGGGACTCTCTCTTTTTAAATAGGAGGTTGAAACGCAACATAAAGGGGCTAATTCCGTTCCTTCATTATCCCTTTGCTTCATAATTTGTTGTTTAACTTATGCAAGTTACTTGTTCCTGTCATTTAAACATTTCAAGTGTTTTGCTTTGCTTCTTCCTTTTTTTCCCTCCAAAACACACACATACACACATACACGTGCGTGCGTGCGCACGCACACACACACACACACACAATATTGAAAGCTTTTTGTTCCTTTAAATGTTGATAAACTGGAAAAAATATAGTGTCTCTGCATGTTGGCATCGGGAGATATTTATTCTGGAAGAGAATAATAGATGACTCAACAGAATAGCTTTTATGTGGCTTGGAACTGGAGTTTCTTTTTTAAAAATATATATATATCTTTTTTGAGATGAGATCTCACTTTGTCCCTCAGGCTGGAGTCCAGTGGCACAATCACAGCTCACTGCAGCCTCGAACTCCTGGACTCAGGTGTCTTCAGAGTAGCTGAGACTATAAGCAGGGGCCACCAAGGCTGGCTTTTTGTTGTTGTTGTTCTCAAGGAAAGGAGTCTTGCTATGTTGCCCAGGCTGGTCTTAAACTCCTGGTTTCAAGGGATCTTCCCACTTTGGCCTCCCAAAGCCCTGGGATTACAGGTATGAGCCACTGCACCTAGCCCTGGGAGCTTAGTTTCTAACAGGACCTGAATCCCGTAACAAAGAGCACAGAGCTTTCGCATGTTTGATCTCACTTCAAAGCAAGTCGGTCTTCTTAAAAGTTACTGTCATTCATTGTTTCTTTTTTCATAATTCTTATAATTTTTAAAGAAAAGATTGAAGTCTATGAAATACTAAGAATACTCATTTCTTTAGCTTGTATAACAAAGAACTTCTCATAGTTCTAATAATTTTTAAAGACTGAAGTCTGGCCGGGCGCGGTGGCTCAAGCCTGTAATCCCAGCACTTTGGGAGGCCGAGACGGGCGGATCACGAGGTCAGGAGATCGAGACCATCCTGGCTA
>NW_012117932.1:7556332-7579481 GCF_000951035.1 Colobus angolensis palliatus | reverse complement strand
CGTATGCGTGTGCACACACCTATGTTGGGCTTGCAGTGAGCTGAGATCTGGCCACTGCACTCCAGCCTGGGCCACAGAGCGAGACTATGTCTCAAAAAAAAAAAAAAAAAAAAAAAAAAGACTGAAGTCTGTGAAATACTAAGAATACTTATTTCTTCTTTTACTTGTGTAATAAAGACTAGCCTTTTAATTTTCTATTTGATCCATATATTTTCCAGTCACCACAGCCCACTGTGCTTGCTTCCTGTAATTAGCGGAAGGTGAGACCAGGCCAAGGAGCCCAGAGGATACCAAGAGGTCAATGGTGGGAGAGCGTGTTTGAGTACACACATTTGATTTGTGTGAACAGAAGGAAACCTGAAAAACAGGCAGGGGGGCCTCCTCAGAAAGCTAAGCGGAGGGGAATTTGGTGTGGGCACAGACACCTGGGCATGCTTCCCTAAGCAGCACGGCCAGCAGTTGCCATCCTCCTCCTCACTAGCCTTGGTGTGTGGGGAAGGAACACAGATCAGCCCAGGCAAGGGCGGCTTGAGGAGCGACTCATCCTGTGTGCACCGCTGCTTCTGGCTTCTCTGCAAAGCCAGGAAAATGCTGGAAATATGCACAACTCCTACAAGAAGAAAATAACCCATTCGCTACTTCTTCATTGAGTTTGCCCAGAAGTGAAATGTGAAAACAAGTGCACAGGCCGGGCATTGTGGCTCATGCCTGTAATCCCAGCACTTTGGGAGGCTGAGGTGGGCAGATCACCTGAGGTCAGGAGTTCGAGACCAGCCTGGCCAACATGACAAAATTCCGTCTCTACTAAAAATATAAAAATTATCCAGGGGTGGTGGCACGTGCCTGTAATCCCAGCTACTCAGGCGGCTGAGGCAGGAGGATCGCTTGAACCCAGGAGGCAGAGGTTGCAGTGAGCCAAGATCACGCCATTGCAGTCCAGCCTGGGCGACAAAAGCAAAACCATGTCTCAAAAAAAAAATACAAAAACTATTTTATTTGTATATTCTCAACAAAAGAATCACAAGTAGACAATATGATGTACACCTGAGATAGGGATGCTTTGTTTGACTTCCTGGGGGGGGCAACCTGGCCTCTCACTCTCCCATAGTGGGTGGGATGACACGCGGCCTTAGGCCTAGGAGAGTTTCCGCTGAGAAGCAGGAAGAGCTGTCTGCAGGGTGCAGGGAGCACATAAGCCTGTGAAAACAGGTGGTTCCCAGAACAATCCACTTGGCCCTGAGAGCACCCCACAATGCAGACTGACTTTTCTAACTCTGTCTGTCAGCACGTCAGCCTCTCCATGAGGGGAGCCCTCGGCGGTGCCTGGGAGCCAGCATCTGTGCTGAGCTCTGTGCCAGGGACGGGGCAGCCTTCTGTGCCAGGGACAAGCAGGGTGAGCAGCAGCCCTGTTTTCCCAGAGAGGTGAGTGTGGCCCCTGGAGGTGACGTGTGCCTTTACTGCCTGCCAGGCAGAGCGCAGGTGGCTGCCATTCCTGTACCCTAAGGTGCTCCTTTGACTAGGTCTCCAAGGGTCCCATGCAGGATCCCTGGAAGCCATGTTTATTTTGAGATAAGTCTGACAATACCTCCAGGGGCCTATCTTGAGATTCGGATGCTGAGTATTACAACACAGAGGCTTACCTTGCTAAAGAAGAGATGACCCTTCTTTTCAGGATGATCGGGCCACACTCTGCCCCCAAAGTGTGACTTCTGCCTGTCACCTTCTAAACAGGAATGTACAGGCCGTGTGAGAAATCACCCACTATTGAAGGACTGGAGGAAAAGAATGCCCCTGGTGTGGTAGGCTCTAGGATGAGCACCCCAGCTCCACCCTGGGCTGCTGATTCACTTTTGTCAAGTTACATTGTGCCTCTGAGACTGCTGCGTTATCTGTCAGAGAGGGCTAATAGCACCATCCTTCAGGAAGTCACTTGGAGTGGATAAAACAGATGATTAAGAGGGGCCCAGCACAGGCTTGACCCCTAGCCCCTGGCAGGGATCTTTCTATTTGATCCCAGCCTTGTCATTCTGATTGTGCGCTCCTGGATAACAGGCACAGTGCTGTGCCCTGGGCTGGCTGTGTGTCCCCATGAGCCTGGGAACCTTGGAGACACACTGGACCTCAGGAGTCTTCTCAGTTAGGGGTCTCTCTGATCAAGTTGACCCCTGTGGACCCTCTGCTCAAATGGTGTGCCCAGGGGTTGGGAATGCGGCAGCCCAGAGAGAAGGGAGGCACAATCCATGAGGCATTCATTCACAGCATGGACAGAGTGTGGGGGAGCTCCGAGGCATTCATTCACAGCATGGACAGAGTGTGGGGGAGCGCCAGGCTTTCCTTCATCCAAGAAGGATCCGCTCTTTTGCCCCTTCCCAAGAGTTATTCCTGCCCCATTGGTTGTCAGCAAACAGCTGTTGAGCACCTCTGTGTACCAGGTGCTGTGCCAGGGGGTGGAGGTTACAAAAACAAATAGAATATGGTGTCTGCCCTCCCAGAGGTAGGTCATGCTCAGATTTTAAGGCTGATAACTTATATTCGCTCCCCTGCCCCTCTCGTTGTGAGGGCTGAGAGAGCAGCACACAGACCTGCTCAGGCTTTGGACTGGTCGCACTGCGCTCCCCCGTAGGTCTGAGTGCCCATACAACTGAACTCAGGGCTTACTTTCACCTTCATTAGCTCCTGTCAACCAGTGCTACCATCTACTGTTGGAATTAAAGTACAGTTAAACCATGTCCTCAGGCACTGTAATGTCTTCTTTTGTGTCCCACTCACAGATGTATAAAGTGGTAGGGCCTTTCAGTTTTGTGCATGCCCAACCCAGCCAGGCTTGTTGCTCAATATCTGCACGTGGAGAGCAGGGTAGGAAGTGACCAGGCAGGTGGATACCTAAAAACAAGAAACTTCAAAATAAGAGCCACTCTAGTCTCCTGGTCAGGTTGAGATGCTAGTGTCCTTTCAGTTATGGTCTCTCCTCTGCCAGTAAAGGTCTAAAAATAC
Source organism: Colobus angolensis palliatus (assembly GCF_000951035.1). Taxonomy (NCBI): domain Eukaryota; kingdom Metazoa; phylum Chordata; class Mammalia; order Primates; family Cercopithecidae; genus Colobus; species Colobus angolensis. Next base: position 7,576,487 of record NW_012117932.1, on the reverse strand, counting down.
ATGCTTGGTGATTGGGGTGTAGTATCGATCAAAATAAGTTAATTAATGATGTCTCAAGCTGTGTGAAGCAGATAATAAACTAAAAGGTTGCTCTCTAGCCATCAAAAAGCAAGCTGCATGGAAGTCTTGTGTTGGATGACTAACCTATCAAAAGTTACTAGGGGTTTTCCTACACTTTTGTGAAAACGACACCAGGGCTATCTGCTCCTCAAGTATGTAATTGAGGAGTGAGATTTCATGTCACCAACAATTCCCAGCCTTTTCAGCAATGAGTATATTTGACAAGTAAGACACCACAGGATAAAAACTCATTGTTTTCACTAGTGCAGAATAAGTCAGCATTTGCCACCGCCTTATCTATCCCTTCAGTATAATTCCTCAGAAGGCACCACAGTCCCATTGTGTGTTAAGCACCTGTGCTACACTGCACCATGTGTCAGGTTCTCACTCTGCCGTGTGACCCTGGGTATGAATTGGAAATGGCTGCCCTTGACTTCTTACTCTGTTCATGGGGGCTGAAAAAAATAAATGGACAATTTCCATAAAGGGTAGCCAGTGGCAGGGTGCCCGGGGCAACCTTGGGGAGGCGGGACTTACCTCCTCCCGGGCTGACGGATGCCACAGAGGGTGATGAGGCCTGAGGGTGGCAAGGAGTCTGTGTCCCAGCCCGAGTGCTCTGGACAGGGTCTGTGCGCCTGGAACTCCAAGCCTCTGGGTCTAGAGAACCCTAAAGACAGACTTCTGGGCTTGGGGATCCCTTAAAAGAATGCTCGCTGGAATAGTATCGACAGCAGGAACTCAAACCCTGCCCTCAGGAACGAAAGCTGGAGGCTGAGCCCCTTCCTAGAGTCGTGACTGTCTTGTGCTCTAGAAAGTGTCTTATCTGCCACTTCCCTGCATATTAAGTGACTTATTCCCTCAGGATTCTACTGTGTTTGCCAGTCAGCCCCTTGCAAGCGCCTGTGTGGGGCCAGCAAGGCACAGGGCGCCTGATGCTCCATGCCAGTCAGCCTGGGTGGGAGAAGCACAGCAGACAGGGGAGGCCGTGGCAGCCCCTTGGGAAGGGAGGGAGCCGACTCAGTTCCTGGATGGAATCAAGGAAGGAGACAGAGACGAGCAGAGGCGAATGAAGACTCTGGGGCCTAACTTGGGTAGCCGCTGAGGAGACCATGAGGAGACGGAGGCCCTCCTGGAGGAACCGTCGCAGCTTACAGGGAGGAGCTGGATACCACAGAGCACAGGCCCACCTGGGAGGAGGGGCCTCTCATTCCTCAGAGATGCCACCATGTGGCATCAGGACAGCAGGCAGCAGGACTGAGGCTGGCCTGAGGGCAGAGGGACCACTTCTCCCTGAATGAGGGAGCAGGACCGAGGCGGGAAGGTTGCCCATGGAGAGCTGTTGTAAAGCCAGACAGCCGGAGCCCCGAGGAACTGGCCAGCCCCTGGAGGTTGGAGAGGAATACCTGAAAGATGCTCTCGGGAGTCCGGAGACTCCTGAACTCGGTTCCCTCAGTCTGCCCTGCCGGAACGCAAGCCCTAGTCAGGAAACAGCAGCTGGGTTGCCACACATTCCTTTTAGCATGAGTGATTTGGGGTTGGGCAGCGACACTTCTAGAAAAAGTGGCTCTAAATCTGAACAGTTCCTAACTTAGTTTTGAAAGTCATTCTTTGCTGCTTTTGCAATAAGTGAAAAATGTCCCTGCTTTCTCGCATGGGGGCGTTCATTCAGTCATTCCTTCATCCACTTAGGGGGTACTTGTTGAGCATCAGTTATAAGCTAGACAAACACATGGTTCAGAGTCTCAGGGCAAATGACCCATGGAGCCAACACAAGCACCCAGGTCATGCCCCAGACAGACTCTTCCACTCCTCTAGACTGTCCATGACCTCCCGTCTTCACGCCTTCTGTTACTGGATTTCTGGGGCACGGTGGAATCCAGGTTATTCAAGCCCTGTTATCATAACTCCACAAGAGTCATGTGAATTGGATCCAGCCATCCAGCCTCTTCCTGCGCCCCGGGTGGAGCTGGTAAGAAGCCGTGGGCTCAGTACTCCTGGACACGCGCTGTCCCAGTAGAAACAGAATGCTGGCCACTTAGGGAGTCTGAACGTTTCTACTGGCCATATTTAGTGTAATCAGAGGAAACAAGTAAAATTAGTTTTGACGACATATTCTATTTCACCCAATAGATCCAAAACATCATTTCAACATGTAAATCAAGATTCAAAAAATTATTAAGGAGATATTTTACATTCTGTTTTTTGCTACTAAGTAATCAAAATACAGGAGGTACTATAGCACATCTCAGTTCACACGCTTCACATTTCAGGTGCTCTGTAGTGTGGCTAGTGGCTACTGTTACTGGACAGTACACAGATCTGGGACATCCGAGGCTCTTCATTCAACTTCTAACCCTCTTGATAGCCCACTAGGCAGTGGACAGTCTCTCACTCTTGTGTGCTTCGTCTCCCATATTGATATAAAATTGATTAAGAGACTGCTTGTGGTGAGGGAAGACCAATAGCTAAAATTAGAAAACACTCTGCAGATAGCCATCTATGAATTCTAAATAATAAGGGTATGAGAAACAGAAGACAGTGCAGCAGACAGGCCGTGCCGATGTCTGAGAAGCAGTATGACTTGGCATCTAAGAAACAGCATGTGCTGAGCGCCTGCTGTCAGAGAGAGGAGCGTTCCTGAGGAGCTCCTGTTCTCGTACGGAAATAGACAGTTGTCTTGCCCATCATGGTGAGGCCTCTCCTGTTCTGTTTTTTACTTTTGTTTTGGGGATAAAGACATGGAAATGAAGAGGGACTGAGCAGACTCAGAAGCATCGAAATCAAGAGAAGAAGGTGCAGCTGAGAAATGGCAGCTCCAAACATGTTCAGTACGCAGGGCATGAGAACAGGTGATCGTGGGAAGAAAACAACGTTCCCAGGTGAAAAGCCATCTCTGAGCATTTCCTTGCCTCTCCAGCGGAAGTCACAATGGGAGCACAGGGCCTGGATGGAGTAACTTCTCAGTCAGTGCCAGATGAATTGATAGGACTTGGTGGGTGACTGTCACAGATGACACAGTGGGTGAGAGCAATCACATAATTGGATTCGGTGACCGACTGCATTATTTTTTTATTTCCTCCTTTTTGCAGCAGAGAACACAGTAGAACAGCTACCCCTTTCATTGAAGAGAAGGTTACTTGTGAAACGGGTCTCCGTTTTTAGTGGGATTAAAAATAACTCAAGGCCCAGTCATGCAGACTGTGGTTTACCATTTATGACTCACTTGCTTCAGTTTTGTTTTGTGAGGCTTTTGTGAAGAAACAGCCATATTTTTAAAGAACATTTCCATACAGGATTTTCCTTCTCATTTGTCAGGGTAAAGCAGAAGTGGGAAGGATGAATGAGAGGGCAGGGAAGAAATCAGGGACCTACCTTTATGTTCTTTTCAGACAAATTAAAATCCTTTGGTCTCTAAAAACTTTTCTTCTTCTTTTTTTTTTTTTTTAAATAGAGACAGGGTCTCTCTCTGTTGCCCAAACTGGGGTGCAGTGGTGTCATCATAACTCATTGCAGCTTCAACCTCCTGAACTCAAGTGATCCTCCTGCCTCAGCCTCCCAAGCAGCCAAGACTACAGGTGCATGTCACCATGCCCAGCTAACGTTTTCTTTTTTGTAGAGACAGAGTCTCACTGTGTGTCAAGTGTGGTCTTAAACTCCTGGCCTCAAGCAATCCTCCCGCCTTGGCCTCCCAAAGTGCTGAAATTACAGGTGTGACCACTGCACCTGACTGAATACTTTTCTTTTTGATCTGTGGAATGGGAAGCAGACAGTGCTGTGCCTCGTATCGCAAGTCTGTTTAGTCATTTCACTGGAAAAGCAGCCCTAGGTCACACGCTGTCCACAACTGGCTGGTCTGGCTGTCTCAGGCACTCTGGAAAAGATTGACCTTCCCCCGGCTGTGGTGTTCTGACTTTTAAAGGCAGATAGACTTACCAGTAGACTTGCATCTCATCAGGGAATCAACTGGATTCCAGTGTGTTGTTTATTGCCTCTGCAGGAAGGACAATGACTTTTCTTTGGAGATGGGTTACTCCTCTCTAAGTGTTGCTGCACTCAGGATCCACAGACAAGTCTTCCAGTGCTGTGATCCAGGGCCCCTTGGGACCCTGCAGCTGGACACAGAGCTGAACATATTGGCCTTGGAAACTTGAGGGTGCAGTACATCTCTAAGCACCTTAAATGAAATCATTAAACACTTCATCATATGTTTTTTTGAAGGCCATAAAATCCAAAAGAAACACTATCCACAGCAAGAAAAATGGTAGCAAAACAATTCTTTCCACCAAACCCCCCAGTGACAAACCACTGAAGTTACAAGTTTTATGTACTCCATTTTCTGGAAGGAGAAGGCATCCGACACGTAAGGATACCTTTATTTATTGTCACACTGGTGTTAGAGGCAAAGGCGCTATTACATATACATTTCATTTTCTGGTGCAGAGGACATTTTGATTAATTAAAATGTTAAAACCTCCAGTAGAAAGGCTGCTTTTGCAGGCTGAATTTCCTTGGCTGGCTTTTAGGGGAGCTGGGTAGGAGTCATGATGGCAGTGAGGTCGTGCAACTGGGAAGCATCTCATGTCCCTCAGCTGTGTTAGGTGGAAACAGGGCTGTGATGCCTGCTGTGGTGGATGAAGTACACAAATGATCCTTCTGTACTGTGATTGTGGCAAACATCCTTATCAAATCTGGAAGGCTCCATTTACCCAAAGTGCCCCAAGAGAGAAGAATCTGATCCTTCTCATTTGATGAGATTGGTTTCTGGGAAGAGTACATGCCTTCATTATCAGCTTATGTTCTTTAATTTATTAACAACTCTTTAGTGAGTATCTGATGTGACATAAATCACGCTGGGCTTTGTAAAAAAAAGTTAAAATCAGTGTATTCGCATATTACAAAAATTTATGCAAATTTTAAGTGGATATTTTCAAAAGTCTAATTTTATGCACAGAATTTAAAATAATGCAAATCACCCTAAATTTTAAAAGCCTGTCAAGAGCCACATAATTTCTAAGCTGGCAGGCCAAGAGCATTTTAGCATCTGACACAGTTGCCACACGTCGGCAACAGGCTGCCTGGGAAGCAGATGTCCACCCCGCAGTGGCAGATCTCACTTCCTTCCACTAGGACTTCTGCAAATGACTTCAGTGACCACTGCTGGTCGTTCCAGGACCACTCAGGTGTGAAATCTGAACATGGCCCTCAAGACCCTGAATCTCAGTCTGGATTTCACATTTTGTAAGTTTCACACTGACTTTGGAAGTGGTGTATGTCCCCACATTCACTATCACTACAACTTAAAATACCTTTATAACTTATAACGATCATATAATATCTGACATGTATTGAACACGTTATGTACCAGGAGCTGTCCAAATTGCAGCAACTCAATGGGGTATAAGTTTTGCTCTTACTCCGTTCTATTCTATTCTATTCTCCTTTTTTGTTCCCCTCCTATTACCCCATTTTAGAGTTAGAAAACCTTGATATGTAGAAATTAAGTACCTCATCCCAGGTCACTCAGCTGTTATGTAGGGAGATCACTAGGCCACAGAGCTCCTGAGGCAAGTACACGCAAGCAATTTTTCAGCTAGACCTGACTATCCTACCCCAAAATCATCTAATGTAGAAGCAAGTCTAATGTAGAAGACATTAGACTTGCTAAAGGGTACAAAGAAGGCAAAACAGCCCCCACGAAACACTCCCCAAATGCAAACTAGTCTTGCATTGTGTTAATTTAGAATAAGGCCGCTTCCCTTTATCAATCCTGACCTCAAGAGGTTTGCAGATCGCAGTTAAAGTATTACCTGCCACTGAGTGTTCACAACACGCTGGGAACCTTGCTAAGCACTTTCTGCAACTTCTCCTTTTCCCTCACACCAGCCCTGCATGACAGACACTGTCACCTCCAGGCATGTCTTAGAGATGACAGAATGGTTATTCCAGATTCCCTATCCAGGGACTCCCTCCCTAGACCAACTCAAGTCTTTTTGAGTTTTCAAATGCTCAACTTTCGAACTTTCTGTCTCATGATGTACAATTGATACAGTAAAGTTGATAATAGTAAAACATTATCTGTGTTCAGCATGTAACAGATTCTGGCAAGAATTTTCTAGAACTTGAGGTTGCTGATAAACAGACACAAGCCCTTATGCCCAGTGAAAAGTCTGAACCCCAGGTAGGGGACCCACAGCCCAGCAAGTGCCTGCAGCTCTTTCCCCACCACCCATGTGGGACTCCCTTTGGCCTATAGAGCCTATTCCCCACAGCATTCCTGCACTCCCAAATTCAGTTTTATTCAGGCTTCCCTTCAAATAGTTTGATTTAATAGGGACACAGGTAACTGTATTCAAAAGCCACAGATAATATAAAGCCAGCCTGAGTTCAAATGCACAGCATAAAGCTAGAACTCCATCTAAACTCTAAAGGCCATCTTGCTACTTGGACTAACTGAAGTCGCCATCGGTCATCTTCCAGAGCCCAGAACCAGCCCTGAGAGTGGCAAGCAGTGGACGGAGGAGCCCCTGGACTATTCAGCCACACATTAGGTGTCTTTCCAAGAGTCTGCCCCGGCACTCAAAGCAGATAATTTGCTTCCAGAATTATGGTGTGGGAAATTTTCTTGCTGGGGAGCACACAGATTTCTGGGTTTTTTTTCTTTTACATTTTTAATGACTTCAGCCTTCATTTGGGAATCACAGAAATCTAATCAGCATCACTTGACATATTCTTCCAATATATAAGATTCATTCACTGTGTCTTTTCAGAGTCCTATATATTTTGAAACTATGCATGATTAATTTCCCCAGGGCATGAGTTTGAGATACATATATGTTGGGTTTAAGTCCACACTATTTCAGCAAAAACAACTGATTGAGTGATGTGGTTTCTTTTCCAGAATACAGCCCAGTTTTGGGCCAGGTCTTAATCCCTAAGAGTGCAGGGCTTTAACTCCTGGCTTCCCAGCAAAGCCCTTGGATCATTTCTGTGTCACTGCAACTTCAGACTGACCCTGTGACGTTCCCACTCCAGGTTTCAAGGGCTTGTTTTGTACATGTCCCTTGTCCAGCCTGACAACTTTATTAGAAACCATTCATATTTGCCAACATACTGCCTTTGCAAGGAAGATGTGAAGTTTCCTTTCAGAACCTGCAGGCTTACATACTGTTGTCTGAACTACACAGAAGAAGTAACCTGTTTACATGCTAAAAAGGTCAGTGTTGGACAATCGGCAGTTCAAGACGAATTTGCTGCTGCTTGCACCTGGAGCATAAGAACTGGGGAGAACCTGGTAATTTTGCTACCTCTTTATCTGTGTAGACAGCAAGCACTGTTGAATATGAGGATGTCTGTTCCGATCCACGAGAGTCGTATTGCACAGAGAAGTCCAGTGATGGACAAGCTCACTCATAGTTCAGAACCTTTCTGATTACTAATGAGTATATGCGACTGTGACCATGCAGGTCAGCCTCACCTGCTAAAAGCTGTAATTAATTTGAGGTGGAAATATTTGCATAATGGTTTTTCAGATTCTGTTAGTAAAACAAAACCCATCATAATAGACCTTAAATTATGTGGCTACTGCTTATTTAACCTTCTCTTTGCATTACAAAAGGTAGACTTCTGGAGGGCTTCAAACATTTCCTTTTGTGATCTGTTCAAACTCTCTTCTAATATCAGCAGTTTTATTTTGCTAATGTGTGTTGAAAGTGTCTTAAAAGATGTCATTATAAAGGCATTGGTTTTCTCTGAAATCTCTATAATGTTTTTGCTCCTTATCCATTTGTAGATTTAAGCTAGATAATTAGGGAATTGAGACCCATGCCTTTTCCTTAAATGTTGGGATGTAACATAACAGTAAAGTCACTCTTGAAGACAGGAAACCAGCACAGAAGGCTGTTGATAAGCATAGGGCTGAAACGCATGGGGATCCCATTGAAGTCTCACTCCTCAGTTGCAGCAGCCAATCTTGTGCAACCAAACAGCCATTGTCCTTTGTACCTTAAAACCATGGTACATTCAGAGCTGCTCAGAAAAGAGCACCCCACCTAAGAGTGCCTGTGTTAGGGAGGCCATGTCTCAGCTTTCGCTGCTTTCCAAAGCCCCTGGCTGCCACAGGATGTCACCCCAGGTGAGGTCACGGTGCACTGCTGGGGATCTGCAGCAGCAGCGGCGGGTACCACCCCGCTTCTCATGGGGACCCTTGCTACGTGTCATGTTCAGTATCACTCAGGGGACTTATAAAGCCAGATGTGGACTGAGGCTCACTCTGTCTTTAGGGACTCATGAGGCCGCTTCCAGGGAGAAATTATTCTTTGTGTGCATACATATCCCAGATGGTTCAGTGTGCCAATCTGCTTAGTAGTCAAATTCTGCATGGTTCTTTGAGTCCTCTGACTCCTAATTTAAGGAGAGAGAAGCCAGTGGCAGTGACAAGTGACCATCAAACAGCATCTCACAGAGATTATTTGAATGTGGCTGAAACACAGCCAACTGTCTTCTAGGCACAGGTAACATATGTCTTCTATGACCACTGCTCGAAAACAGACTGGTGGCATAGGGTATGCTTGGGGGTGATGCTGTACGATCAGAAGACACGGGTTCTGGTGGTGTCGGCACTTTCCCTGCCCTGACTTGGGCCCTCTGGACTGTGGGGCTGACGCAGCAGTGCTTGCTCGCTGGGAACCTGAGCCTCACCCCACCCCACCTCTCTTGCAGAATACTCGGCAGAGCAGGCGCAGCAGGCACTTCACCAGTCAGTGTTCATGTCCACGGTGTCAGCCCACCCTTTTCGGGACCTTCCCCTCGGCAGGGAGCAACACTGCAAGCTACTTCCAGGCGTGGCTGACATCCGGGCCAGCCAAGTGGCACGATGGACGGTGGATGAGGTGAGTGGAGCTGCTGGAGTCCAGGGCTGGGGTGTGCCTGCTGCTAAGAAATAGGCAGAAGGTGCCCACTGACCATTCTCTAATGTCTGGGACAGCGCCCTTTTTCTCTTAGGCATTGTATCCGCCATGTAAACTTTAAAACCCAAATTAGAGGGAGAAGCCAGGCATGGTTTTGAGGAGATGAGGAAAGCCTGCCACTTGCCCAGATGGTTTTGTACCTCCCTTCCACAGCCTTATTCCAGTGTCCCCTGAGCCCCAGAGCCATCAGCTGGGGCCAATTCAAGCAGAGAAGCTTAAGCCTCCAATTCCACATCACAGATTTAATCTGGGGAAGCACAAATGTGCAAGCATCTGAGGCTTGCATCCCAGCCACGTGTGCTATGGGAGAGGTGCCCAGCCCAGGACATCCTGCACCTCAAGGATCTATTTGCCAGTTGCCCTGTGGTCTCGTGGGATCCAGGCACACTCATGGCAGAGAAGGGCCCTGCTGCAGGTATGCGCATCTAAAGCTACAAGATGAGCAGGCCCACCTGTGGTTCATTTATAAAGTATATTTGGTCACAACGTTATATGAGAAGCTGCACAGAGGGGACAAGTTGGATCAGATTTCAATATAAACATTCCTTACAATATTGATTATTTTACATTTTATCTTATTTTATTTAGAGAAAGGGTCTTGCTCTGTTACCCAGGCTGGAGCGTAGTGGCGTGATCATAGCTCACTGCAGCCTTGAACTCCTGGACTCAAGTGATCCTCCCACCTCAGCCTTCTGAGTAGCTGGGTCTATAAGCATGTGCCACCACACCTAGCTAATGTTTTTGTTTGTTTTGTGGATGCGGGGTCTCACTATGTTGCCCATGCTAGTCTCGAACTCCTGGCCTCAAACAATTCTCCCACCTCAGCCTCCCAAAGCACTGGGGTTATGTGCAGGAGCCATCTTGCCTGGCTTCAGTAATGGTTATTAATAAGGATCAGTTAAGCCCCATTGCTTTCCAATAATGCTATAGAAATGCTTCATATTTAAAGTGGTATTATTTAAGGAATGTACCACTTACCTGTAATTCCTTTTGTTAAAGATACTGTTTTCACTAGTCAGGCTTTAAATTGTGTTTTAAAAGAAGGGAAACCCTGGGTCACTCTGAGGGCAAGATTAGAGCTACAGGCGCAGTTCAATTAGACACACAATGTTCCTGGAGCACTTACTGCAGTCAACTTAATCTTGGTTTAAGCCCACCTTCCCAGCCTTGGGCCAAGGAACAGGCGGGCCAACGCCCACCCAGAAATTGGAGCCATCCATTTGAAGTGCCACCTTTTTAAAGTAAGACTGAGAGTGTCTCCTCTGCCCTCTTTGTTGCTGGGCTCGTGGCCCCTGGCATCGTCGCTGCCCTGCACAGAAGGATGCCCTGGGGAGAGCAGCGCCGGATCCCAGCCTCAGTTCCACTCCCACCTGCGTGTGCAGAGTGACAGAGTTCTGATCGTGAGGAATGTGGTGGAGAAGGCAGAATTCTGGGCATGTCTCTCCCCAGCTTACAACCATCCCTGGCTCCCCCTGGCACCCTTCACACTCTGTGAAGTCCTCCCTTCCGCCCTTGCCTGGCCTGCCATTCTTGCCCTCCCCTCCTGCCCCCGGGAGTCCTGCTGCCCCAGCCTGTTCTCATACTCACACAGTCCTGCCTTATCCCACTCAGACCACTGCCAGCAGCAGTCTGGGGCTCCATGCTCTCTTCCACCTCCTGTGGATCCTCGGTCTGAGCCAGAGGTCACCTCTGGCAGGGCATCCACACTCTGGCCTGACCCCGCACTCACTTGCCATGACATCTGGAGAACCCCTCACTATACCCGCAACTTAGTACACCCAGTAAATGTTTGTTGAATGAATGTTGAATGACAAGGAAATCAATTGTGGACTACCTTTTGAAACAAAAGTGGAATGTATCTGATCAGAAAAAAGAAGGGAAGCCGTTTCAGTTCATGGGGAAACAGAGGAGGTTGCATGGAAGTAACCTCCATGCAACAGACTTAGTGTTGGCAGACTTAGTGATGGCAGACACGCACCGCGCCCTGTGCAGTCATTAATCATGATAAACCAGCTATATGAATATAATGACAGTAAGGCAGATACTCACTTTCCCATTTTATTCATGGGGAAGTTGAGATACCCAGAGATGAAGTGACTTGCATCAGGCCACACAGTCAGAACCAGGCCATGAGCTGAATTCCTGCCCACCATGCTCACTGTGGCCCCAGGCACAGAGGAAAGGGACCCAGGACCGGGAGACGGGCCTGGTGTGGAAGGCCTCAGGGGCCGGGCAGAGGGTGTGCACAGCCCACAGTCTGCTGGACAGAGTCATTCCGGGTTCTTATGCGGAAAGTCACTTTGTGAAGATGGTGTTTCAGGAAGATGAGAATTGCAGAGATCTGTAGGGAGTAAGGTGAGAAGGGTGGAGGAGAAGGAGACACCCAGGAAGTGGAACCATCAGGCCCTAGGTGGGGCGCTGCCAACCAAAGAACCCGGATTCAATAGACATTTCAAAGGCACAGGCAGTAGCACAGGGAGGTGGATTAGACATAGAAGAAGAAAAAGTGAGATGCACCAAATGCGATTCCATTTATAGTCTCGGCGCTAAACAGTTTAGTACTTAATTGGGGTAATAATATGTGAGAGCGGAAAGGCCCAAAGAGCTCATCTGAAAGGATGGGGAAAGAGTGTGCTATTAGAAGTGAAATTTGGGAACAGAGTCCAGTTTGGGAGCAGGAGGATAACATGGTGACTTCATTATTGGACATGTGGCTCACAGTTAGCAGTCCCTGTGAATCACAGTGGTGGATATAGAGACGTCCCAGTGGACATAAACTCAAGATGGGTGCCCTTAAAGGCTGCAGGCAGAGGGTACCAAGGGGCATTTCCCGAGGATGTGAGTGTCCAGAGTTAGGGTGAGGATGGGTCGGCAGGGCCCCCGTTAGAAAGAGGGAAGAGGGGCTGCAAAGGGGCACTGACTTCCAGAGAGTCCCTGGATGCCAGGTGTCAGGGGAAGATGAAGCCAGAGCATGTGGTGCAGCAGGACACGTGTCAGAGCTGGTCAGGTTTTGAGGCTGGGTTCGTGGAGTTGTGCCTCAAAGAATTTGGGAAAATTGTGTACAGTATATGTATTTTTAATAGATAAGGGCCAGAGATTTTATTAACTTCTCAGGGATGCCTTTATGCAATAAGAACAGACACCACTGTTAGGGACATTAGCAGTGACTAGGAAATGGGAGGGAGCTCTGATTGGACAGATTTCAAGTATGGCACTTAACAGAAGCAAAATCACGAGATTGGGAGGTGATTCAAGGGAAGTAGCTGGTCTAGGTGAAAGTGTCATTAGGACAGGGAAGATCTCAGAAGGAAGACGAGAGAAAGAGAAGCTGTTAGGAAGATGACAGCCCTGGTCCTTAGTTCTCTGTTGTGGGTGCAGGTGGAATCTCAGCCCTTGCTGCTAGGAGAGGCCTTAGAACTTTTCTAGATTTAAAATATCAGCCATGGGAAAGGCTAAGTGCCTCGCATACAACGCTCCTGCTCCTGCTGCTTCCATAACCCTGACTTCCGTCAGGGATTCATTCCAGGGAAAACCATTTTCATGATTCCCTACTGTTGAGCATAACTTAGTCTTGCTGTCTCCCCAACTAGATGCCCTGAGGACAGGGACCACATCCTGAATTTCTTTCCATGTCCTCACACACTACAGCTCATTTCCCAGTACCAACACAGGTCCTCAGGAATAATCTCTGACGGGCTGAAAATGGGGGCTTTATGATTGCTGTATTTGTGTCTTTGAAAATAAGGGAGCCACTCAGAGGCCCCCAGTGAGTACCTACCCACAGCAGAGTGTAGGGCTGCTTAGAGAAGGCACAGTAAAAATGATGAGCAGGGCAGCAATGATGTGAAAGGCAGTTCAGGGCTGAGCTGGACTGGTGAGGGCCTAGGGGTGCTTTTGTGCTTTGTCAGCACTGGGCGTTTCAGAGAGGAGCCTCCGCAGCCAGGGATGGGTGTGTTGGAATGAACTGGGCATCCCTCAGGAAGTTAACACGGGGTGTCTGCGGCAGAAGGTGAAGTGAAAGCACAGCCTCTTTGTCTGCCTTTCTGGCCCAGGAGGAAGACCTCTGCTCTGCTAATGCCACCTGTGAAGAGAGGCCAGCGCAGGGCCTTTGTAACACTCCACAGAGCTGTGAGCCGCCTCTTAACTCCTTTGTTACTGTGGCTGTCTCTCCAAGAGCAGTGTTTTTCAAAGCGCAGGTAGGCTGTGAAGTCAACTTAGTGGTTCTAAAACGAAAGACCAGACAAGATGACAGCACATCATAGGTAACAAGGGTGGTTGCTTTGTAAACTTTGGTGAGGGATGTGTGTGGGCGTGTGCACGTGGCAAGTTATGGAGATGTAAAGTATATGTCTTATTCTGGGTCATGAAAATACCCTGTACAAGAGCATAAGCTTTTATGAGTAGGGACTAGTATAGTCTCATATATTTTTATATCTTTTAATCTTTTGCTATCTTATTGCAAAGCATCTTGCACAGAAGAGGGTTTGACAAATGTTCGAGTGAGTAAATGAGTTCATGAATGAATAGGCAGGTGGGTTTTATGTAGTCTGTTCCCTGATTCTGCCAGGTATATATGTCTAGGCACACGGAGGCAGGCAGGGCATGGTATGTGGTGTGCTCATTTACCACCCTAGGTATGACTCAGGTAAGCCTGGTGCACGTATGGGTACTTTTATTTCTCTTATTAAAAAATACTTCTTAAAGCACCACATATAAATTGCTCTAGCCTCAACCAAGTGCTCCCTAAGTGTTCATTAACTTTAAAAGATGGCAGTCACTTTAAAAGCAGCCTTTATACAGGAAGGGGTGTTTTTGAAAAATTCAGGGTACTGCTAACCAAGCAGAGCAGCCTTATACAATTGAGCCCTTAAAAAAAAAAGGGCAAATAAACTCTGCGGTTAAAAAATAAGACCCAGGCTGGAAACATGGTCCCCAGTGGACGATTAGCCAGTATAGTCAGGCACATATCTACAGGCTCAGCGAGATAGAGAACACCAGCATTTGGAAAGATTTAAAGCAGCAGCAGCCCCACGGAAGAACACGAGGCCTGCTGAGCTCCAGCGACGATGCCAGGGAAAGTAGGTCGTGGGGGAAGTGAGGTCGGCTGGCGGGATGGGCTCCTCTCAGAGCCTGGGCAGTGTCATCCCTCCCAGTTTCCCCAAACTGCTGTCTCATACTTAGAATTAACTTTCTCAGTGTCCTTCCAAAACAAAGCAGGGATTTTAGCTGTAGGACACTGTGTGCCTGAGAATGTGGGAAGTTCTGGTGTGTCAGCGGTCACAGCACTGTGGGGGGCACTTCCCAGAGTCAAGACCAAGGGGAGACACCCGCATGGCAGCCCCCCACACCACCAGGCGCTGCCCAGAGCCAAAGCCAAGGCCCAGGCCACCCACTGGGCTCCAACAGTGTGATCACCCCCTTTGAAAAAGCAGGTGACCCCACTGCTATGACTTCTATGGGTGCAGGGCAAGTGGATGGTCATTCCGTCTTTCGCAGAGGTCATGCGCCTCTGGACAGCTGTCCACATTTTCCACAAATGTGAAGAAAAAATGTCTCTCTCTTTTAATGGGAGAATGAGAGGGAAACTTCTTGATATTACTCTATTCTATGCTAAAACTCACCGCTTTCATTGAGAAAATCTGTAACAAAACTTTCTATGAAAGCTCAAAATACAATTTATTTGTAGGGGAAGTAATCATCGACTAATAATACTGAATCAAGGCCTTTGCATATTTTAAAATTCTTGGCCAGAGAAGTCTGCTTTAGAGTTCATGGAACTTGTTCCTTATTTTGGAAAAAGGAAAGATAAACTGAATCGAATGGGAATCTCTTTCCAAAATGGCAGAGCCTTTCGGAGGAGTGTGAAGCTGAGGAGGGTGGCCGGGTGGAGGATGAGGTGGAGGCGGCAGGTGCTGCTTGCAGGCCAGGCAGAGGCCACCTCGGGGCAGGGCCGCTTCTGCTCTGTTGATGCTTTGGTTTAACACGTTATTTATTTCCTTTAAAAAAATCCAATTTACCTTTCATACATTGACAATGATTTCTTGGCCAATGATACTGAGAAGGAAGACTGTGGTCTTTTTTTTGTTTGCCCAGAAAAGGATAGTTTAACATAGGCAAACCGTCAAAGCAACTTGCAACACTTCTGCTGTGAACGGCCCTTTGAACAAGTATGGAAAAGAGACCATGTTTCTAACCAACCACTCCTTTCCCCTAGCAGTGGGGAAACCAGTGTCCCTGTGCTGAGGTGCCTTTCCCACTGCAGTGAGTGACTGACATCCGACAAAACGTGGTTCCTTAGCTAGTTACTGGTCCCTCTTCTCTATTATTTCCTCCTACGACACAGCCCTCCTTCCTGTACAAAAGTGAGCCCAGCAGAAGAACTGGGGCGATGTTGCCCCCAGCGGCATTTGGCAACATCTGGGCATATTTTTGGTTGTTAGAACTGGGAAGGGGGCTTTGCTACTGGCACCTTGTGAGTAAAGGGCAGGGATGCCGTTCAACATCCCACAACACCCAGGCCAGCCCTCACAGCAAAACGTTACCTGGCCCGAGGTGTCAGTATTGAGGTTGAGGAACGTGGCTTTACAGCATTCTCCTGTGCTCATCCTTGATTCCTGCCCTGCCTAGCCCTGAGGCTCAGCACGAGTCTGTCCAGACCCTGCTGGACCATTCCTCTAGCTTCCTGCAGCGCTGTGGTTCTCGGCCCTCAGTGCACACTGGAACCAACTGGGAAGCTCTAAAAATATCTACCCAGTGCTTGGACCCAGTCAAACTCCATTAATTTATCATCTGTGTGGCACGAGGCCTGGGCTACAGTCAGCATGAAAGCTCTGCCGAGGATTCCAGTGTCCCGCCAGGGTGGAGTGCCAGGGCTCAGGGCTCCCCGCTGCTGTGGAGGAAGTACAGACCCACACCTGGAACCACGCGGCCCTCCCCGCTTCCCGCCACTCCCTGTCTACTCCTCAGCTCAAACTGCACTCCTCCAGCTCCTCACACCCGCCCTTTGGCCCTGTGCTGTCCTGCTTCGCGGTTTGCTCCTGGGATTCTCTATGCCTAGAATTCTTCCCCCGCCCATCCCCCCCAAATCGCCTTGGTGGAAATACTGTACATCCAACAGTAACCCTCTCACGGTCCCCCTTCTTCCTGACATCCTCCCTGAAGTCCCACCTAAGACTTGTGGAGTCCCTTCCTAACACCCATAGCCTTCCTACCTTTCTCAAGGGTGTTAGCACATTTGACCACATGTTGTAGTGAGTGATAAGCTTTCATATCCTCCCTGTTCCCCTCAATCCTCCCACCACTAATCAAATCAACTCATTGAACATTCAAGCACAAGCTCCCAGGGCAGCTCTTCTAGCAGCCAGCATCAGGCCTCACACACGGGCAGGGTTGAAGTATATATATATGACCAGCAGAGTGGTCTGGGGAATGATGGAGCCAGGCCACTCTCCATGTCCTGGGCCCCAGCCACCTGCCACCAACAGCACTGCCACTGCCATCACCTGCCCCAGTTGCCCTGTCTCTGCAGCTTGACCAGTGGCATTCCACAGCTTTCATTAGCTCCCAGCAATACTGAGCACGTGCTCTACATGCTTCCTTCTCACCTGGAACAAGAAAACTGTATTAGCCCAACAAACAGACTCGGCTTCCTCTGCCTGAATTGCCAGTGTCAGGTTCTCAGGTGAATTCGCTCATAATACTGAGAGCCTGGGCCAGCAGAGGTACTCACTAGCACAGATGCTCCTGGGGCTTGGAGGTGAACTTGCATGACAGCAGTATGGCTGGTGTGGAACATTTTTTTTTTTTAAATCCTTATCACTCCAAACTTTATATGAAGATTGTAAAACGACTCAAGAATATATTTGCAGCACCAGGGGTGAGTAAAGCAGACATGGACATGCAGATCACCCCTAAAAAGAAGATATTCTGAACTCTTCATATTTGCACTGACTAAATATAGCTGTGAGACCACAGGGGACAGAGCTCAGGAGGGGCACAGGTGTCCAGCCCTAGGGTACGCCCTGTGGGAGTTGGCCCTTACTGCTCTGTCACCTGGGATCAGCAAACACCTGGTGCTATCTCCTGCACCATCAGGGGCAGCGTCCGCCAGCTTCTCCTGGAGAGGCTGGGAGGGAGGCTGTGCTCACAGAGCTCTCTGAGGGTGAAACGTGTTGACGCACTGTACTCTCCAGCCTCGAGAACCTTCCCCATGAAACCAGGGAGAGGAGAAGGGCCAGCACCCACAATTCGGTTGACACAAGAAGCGGAGAGCCAAAAAAAACAAAACAAACAAGACCGTTCCCCTAGAAGTATCACCTCCCAAGATTACATTTACTGTTGCACTCCAGCCTGCCTTTCATCCCCTGCTGCGACAGGACTGGAGTTAGGCAGTAGTGCAGACCACCCAGTTGTCATTTCTGATGTTGGGAGTCTACTCTTTATCATGTTTGTTCAATCAGCTTCCCAAAGGTATCTATTAGGAACACTCGGTGGCTTCCTGAGCTGATAGCCAGATCTTTGAGCTCTCTCTTGTTAAAAGGGTATTTGGGGGCATGTGGGGGCATCGTGAGGGTGGGAAGTTGAAATGAAGAGACTGATTCTCCAAAACGTAGGGCCTAGAGATAGCAAACCTGAATTCCAAAATGTCTCTGCTACTTACCAACCGTATATGGCCCTGGGTAAATACTGAACCTCTTTGGGCTTCAGCTTCATCATTTATGTGGGAATTCAGCTCCGCACAGATTCTCTGATCGCCTGTGGTTCACCAGGCTCCAGGTGAGGAACTGGGCCACAGAGATGAGTAGGAGAAGGCCTTGCCTTTGGGTCTGCCTTTTAAAGGCAAGTGGGCAGGTCCTCACTCCTGCCTGTTGCTGTGATAACTGCTGCACGAGTCCACTGGCCTCGCCCTCACTGACCCCACAGGGGAGTCAGGAGAATCAGATACAGAAGCTTGCAGAATGCCAGAGCTTCACATATGGAGGCTGTTACTGTCATCATTATAACCATAACCCTATGCAGGTCAGCCCGGTAATAAGAGGACAGAAAAAATACTGGGGGCTGGTCTAATTTCTCAGTTGACAAATGCTAATGCAACTTGATAGTTACTATTTAATTCCCAAGTGTTTGAGAGACTTTAAGTATATTTTACTTAAATGTTGGATTACTACAACCCCAAAATTATTTCAGGTGCATGTATTAAATTAGGCTTTTCATCTTGCACTATAGGTGGCTGAGTTTGTACAGTCTCTTCTGGGCTGTGAAGAACATGCCAAGTGCTTTAAGAAAGAGGTAAGAAATACGTATATATATATATACTTCTAGACCCAGAAGTGTTTTGTTATCATTTACTTAAGTGTAAATAAGTACAATTTGGGGCAGCAAGAGAAAGGAGATCCAGCAGGAATAGAGCCCAATTCTGCAGTGTGAGACCAAGCAGGGTCAGTCTCTGCCTTCAGTCGTCTTATATTTTGCTAGGTTTTGTTGCAGAATGCCATGGTGCTTGGTGCATACAGCATGTTCAGTACATATACTGTTTGCTGGAAGAGTAAATGAACAAGATAATTAATTATTACCTATTGGTGTCATGAGGCCTCTCCATTGGTGGCTTGAAACCATTTGGGGGAAGGCAGGCATCCTCCTTTGGGATTGCACCTGGGAAACAGAGGAGATTTGTTTACTCCAAAGTCAGCATGGGACCCTCCTGTCTATCCCTGCTCTGCATTTGCTTCCAGAGAAACCCCAAATCCTTCTACGGGGTTTCTATCTTCTGCCCCGTCTTGGTTGGGAACATACTGAATTGCTTCGCATATTTCCTGGAATTAGTATCCATAGCTACGGGAGCCCTGGAAGAGACTGGACCAGCTACAGAATGATGCACATACTAATCCCACTGATGGTGTACCACGTGCCAGGCGTGGTGCTAAGCATTTTACAACCATTGTCCTTAGATCCTTGTGACAACTCTACAATGGCAGCTTACCGATGAAGAAGCTCAGGCCCAGGAAGGTTAGGCAGAGCAAGAAAAGGGCAGAGTCGGATTCCAGCTCCTATCCATCTGAGAGCTCAGAGCCTCTGTTGTTGCTCTAAAACTCTCCAAGAAAACCACCCTCGTAGAAACTGAAAGGCAGTACACACCTCTCCCTCTCTCAGGTTCAGAGCATGCATGGGTTAAGGGAAGTGCTCACTGAGTTTTGGGTTCTGGACCCCTCCAAGCACAGTAGAGGAACTCAGCATCAAGGTCAGATGGTCTCAGTCTGGGTAGCTGCTACATGTGGGTTCGCCTGGCTCTGCCTGAGCTCAGCATGGCTTGGGCATAGTTGGCCACGCTCACACATACAGTCCACTCTGCAGGTCGTGATGCCCAAGGCCCGCCTTGTCCTCAAGTCTGTCCACGTAGGGGAAGAGGGAGTGGCTCTTTGCAGGCTGACTTGCTTATATTTGGCACTCACTGACCAGAACTGTCACTTTAGGCAGATTGCTGAACCCCTTTTATCCCTCCTCCCTGAAACACAGATTTACTAGAGGGGCCCTTAAAGATTAGGATGATCAGGTTTGAAGCACCGAGCCCTGTTCTTGTCCCAAAGTAGGGGCTTAATAAAGGCAGGAGTATGCAGCAGAGGGTCTCCTCTGGGCTCCAACAAGCCCTGCCAGAAATCCCAACTTTGCCCCTTAGAAGCTGTGTGAGCTTCGGCAAGTCATTAAGCTTGCAATTCCAGGTTTCCTCTCCTATATTACAGGGTTATCAGGAGGATCAAACCCATATAATAGATTATTAGAGCTCCATAAATGTTAGCTGTTATCATCACCATCATGACCTTATTCTTAGGACCTTATATTTGGACAGCGATTTTTGTCTGAAAATGCTGGACCTGAGCCAGGTCAGGGTATGGATGGAGGCTCATTCTCTCTCCTCTGCCTTGGGGAAAATGCCTTTTCCGAGGGGAAAAGTGCTTCCTCCTCTAGACGGATGAGTCCTTATCAGACAATATATCATAAATGCACAGAAAGGTTTTAAAACATTTTTTAAATGTTAAAACTTTAAAACCCTACCCCTCGGGTCCCAGGGTAATTCTATCAGTGAGACATTGACACTACAGGATTCTTCTTCTCCTTCTCCTCCCCCTCCCCCT
>NW_012117932.1:7548038-7556132 GCF_000951035.1 Colobus angolensis palliatus | reverse complement strand
TCTTCTTCTTCTTCTTCTTCTTCACTCTTCTTCTTCCTTTTTTTTCTGAGGTGGAGTCTTGATCTGTTGCCCAGGCTGGAATGCAGTGGAACAATCTTGTCTCACTGCAACCTCTGCCTCCCGAGTTCCAGCAATTCTCCTGCCTGAGTAGCTGGGACTACAGGCGCATGCCACTACGCCTGGCTAATTTTTGTATTTTCAGTAGAGATGGGGGCGTCTCACCATGTTGGCCAGACTGCTCTCAAACTTGTGACCTCAATTGATCTGCCCACCTCGGTCTCCCAAAGTGCTGGAATTACAGGCATGAGCCACCACAACTGGCTTGGGTTTGTATTATTAAATTTGAAAAGGTTTAGAACCACAGTGCTAAGTTCGTGGAAGAGTGTTTCCATAGAAAACCCTCCCATTCCTGCCTTCTTGGTTCTGGAGCTAGGAATCATCTGAGGTAGGCTGTGTCAATCAGCGATGCTGCAGCAGTCTCAGGTGTCGTGCTGAGGTCACTGGGACATCCAGAAGCTGGGGAAAGCAGCCTACACAGTGGCCACTGCCATCCTGTGAGTCTCGGGGAAGCTATTACAGTTCATGCTGTAATATCTTTTTAATTTAAAAATATTTAATTGTCCAAACAAGATTGAATATATTCAAGGTGTATAATGTGATGATTTGATATACATATACAATGTGTGATGATTACCAAAGTCAAATTAACTCTTTCCGTTACCACCCATGCCATATATCAGAGCCCCAGATCTTATTCATCTTGAGCCAAAAATCATTCTGTGCAAGTTTTGAAATATATTTTCAAGGTTTAATAAAGAAAACATTTATTTTGTATGTATTTTTGCTTATACTGGTATATATTCTTTAAAAAATTTAAATACAGGAAAGTTGAAAGGATTAAATAAAAACTAACCACTATTCTACCATCCAAAGATAATTTCTGTTAACATTTGGTATAAAGACTTCAAATATTTTAAATATGCATATGTATACATGCAGCCATGTATATTTACTTGTACAAAGTAAAACTGAATTTTTTCTCTATCATATACCATGTTCTGTTGTTTACTGATCTACAAAAAAAATCCTAAATCATTAAATGTTTCATAGAGACTTGATTTTGGGTGACTGCATAGTAGCCCACTCTGACTATAGTATTATTTATTTCTGCTATTATTGGGAACACTGGGTTGCTTTCAAGATTTCAGTATTATAAATAATACTAGAGTATACACAGTGCACATTATTTTCTTGGGAAAAATTCCTGGGGATTTACTTGGTTTTAAGGCTCTTGATACAAATTCAAGCCAACCTTTTAAAAACACAACAATAGAAACTTAGCATAGGAACAGATCATGTATACTGAGTTCGTATTTAACACAGTGAGCTCCTTTTAAATTTAACTTCAAATTTCTAGAAGAAAGGACTGAAGTGGAGCAATGGTTGTAACTAAGCCAAGTGAGAGCTACTGTCATTCTCTCTCACTGGTGAGCTCAACACGGAGGCTATGACGGGTTCCGTGTCACACTCAGAACCTAAGTGTTACTGGTGAGTAAACAGGCTTCCGTGGCAAAACATTTTTGTTTGTGTCTATTTATGTATTTGCAGCAGATCGATGGCAAAGCCTTCCTGCTTCTGACACAGACAGACATTGTCAAAGTGATGAAGATCAAACTGGGCCCAGCACTGAAGATTTACAACTCTATCCTGATGTTCAGGAATTCCCAGGACCTCCCTGAAGAAGATACTGTCTCAGGCCAAGAAGTCAAGGGATGATTGCGCTCCCTGAACTTCCTCTGGCACCAGGACCTGCGCTCTTTCAGCAATAAAAGTGGAGCACATTAACTTGATGTGAATGTCCAATGGCCATATCCACATTGAATCTGGACTTTTTAAAGTGTCTGTGATTTGTTTATATGTTTAGAAGATTTTGATGACTGGCCCAGTGCCAATGATTCAGAGGCTTAGGTCCATCTGTGGGTTTGGTTTATGAACATTGTTATCTTTGGTGGGATCCATTCAGCTCTAATGTGTTTGCAAGACAGACCAAAGAAGCCCACACATCCACCTTTATTCTTCTCCGTCACCAGAAAAGAAACCATTTTCCATTTACAAGCATAATACTCTCAAGTGGTAAAATATTAGAAAAGCAGTGTTCATGAATACATTGTTAATGATTTTACCAGAACAACATCGAGCTTGGCTCAGATCTGCCATGGAGCACAGCTAGTCTAAGACCTAGAGGCCTGGTGCTTTCAAAAGACTTCTCGTGAGATTTTTGTGTACTTTACTCAGGAAAGTGTGAATCTCTAAAAAATAATAATAATAAGCACATGTTTTCATGATTCATTAATTTTCCTTTTTGTTCCATTAACCATTTCTTGGTTGTGCTCCCAAGGTTTCCTGGAGCCTCCACAAAGGAGTGTGACCAGGATTAACAAGAGGACGGCGAGGTGGGCACTTCCAAAAGCTGGAGAGGCCCTTCTGAGGACCCTCCACCATCAGCGGGGCCTCAGGGGACCCTGTCTTAACACTGGTGTGGCCGGTGGGCCAGACCCTCACCCGCACAGAACTCCTCCCTGCTCCCACTCTGAAGGGCATTTCAGGATTGACTGATTTCCACTGCGGTCTGCCAGAACCCCTGTCATAAGGAGCTGTGTTATATTACATCTGGGGCTGTGTGCATCTTTACAAACGGTGACACACTGTTCAAAGGGAAGATCTCTAAAGTAGGGAGCGTGGTACTTATTCTTTGTTTGAAACATTCCAATTTGTTGTCAGGCTTTATTTGTTTTTTGTAAGTGATTGTGTCTGAGGCTTAAATTGTGTGGAATCAGTCCCACAGTTTTGAAAGACAAGTACCTCTTTTCTGACACTTGTTACTACTTTTACAGGTAGGAACAGCTATAAATGCTCTCCCAGAAGTGGAGAGCCACCATTTGTGGGTGGAGAGAAAGAGGGAATAGATTCTAAAAAGAGGTTCTATGTCCACTTGCTTCATTAAGAATGTTAAGGTTTAAGAAAGCTGATTCTGCTTGGAGAATTTCTCAAGCTTTACATTTTTTTTTCACTGAAGAAAATAAACTCTAAGATGTGTGCATATATAACATTTCTTTAGATCCTTACCTAAATGAAATTTTAATATATTATTGGTTGATGTAAATTTTGTTTCTGTGGAGTTTTGTTTGTTGTTTTGCTTTTTGTAGACTGCCATGTGCAATTAAAATTCCTGCTTCTGCCATGTTAAAATTTTAATATATTTTAAATGATAATAAACAGAGAAAACAAAATTTATACCTCACTACCTTAATGCATATGTTGTTATGACCTGTGCCCATGCCACAGCATGGAGTCTGTTTTTTTGTTAGCCATGGAAGAACAAAGGTAACTCTGCCCACATTAGCTAGCAAGGAAGTTATCCCAAGAGTGCTATCTTTCTTGGGATATATTTCCCAAGGAAAGCACAATTTGAGAGATTAAATGGGAGTTTTTAAAATGAATAAGAACCCCAAAATTACTTATTGTATAGGTTCCATGGAAGACCTGAGATATGTTGTTCGTATATCTAACACATGTCATTTCAGCAGAAGGGCCTCGGACAGGTTGGATGGTACCAAGTCAAATGGAGTTGAACTATTGTGCTCCTAGGAGACAGTGTGATCAGACAGAAAGGGGTTGATCCAGGTATCTAGCTGCCTGCCACACACCCCCACATTGTCACTCAAGCACCTCAACCTTGAGGTCAACAGGGAGCTTTGATCCCTGCATTCTAATACTCCTCACCAAGTGAACAACGCCATCATCAGAGCAGTTGCTCAAGTCAGCCTGGAAACTCAAATCGCCTGCCTTTTTTGTCCATTCTGTGGTAGAATTCATCTTATACCAACACAAAATCACTGGAGTTAGAAGGAGATGTGCAGTCAGCACTGGAGAGCTGGCCCAGGCAGACCCTGGCACATTGCAGACACCACACCCCAGCCAGTGCCCACCTTTTGGGCATCTTCTATTCCTGTTCACATCCAGGCTGGATTTGCACTGAGCTTCTTTATTTCTCAAACTCATCCTGCTCCCAGGCTCCACTTTGTATTCGTGGGTCCTCTGCCTGAGGCCATCTCACCCCTCCTCTTCCCACTTCTCAGCAGTCTTTCTGGACTCCATCACTCTTGGGTTCCTGACTCACTTAAGAGCCCCACAGCAGGCTGCGCCTCCCTGTTGCATTGCTGTTCACTATTGTTATTACTTGTCCCTCATCCTTAGCCCAGAAGATCTGCGGGGACAAAGACTGGGTCTGGCATGCCCATCATTTATTCTCAGCACCTAGCATAGGTTCTAGCACTTACTTGGCACACAGTAAGTGATTTGTTGTACCAATGAACAAAGTGAGCCTACCCAACTCAATGCAAATCCCAGCCCTGCAGCCTCCTAAATAGGTGTAACCTCTCTATAAATAAGAAAATAATACCTTCTCCAAGGCTTTTTAACATTTTATTTTGGAGATGTCTGCATGGATGTGAGTGTAAACAGCACATATAAGGCGCTGACACCTGACAGCAGCCATTAAATAGGCGTGAGGAAAACAACAGGAACAACAATCCATTCCTTTAAGTCGACAGAAGACCAAACTTCCAGGAATCTCCTGGAACAAACCCCTTAAGTTTGCATCAAGCCTGACACAGCCTTCAAGGACCCCTCAGGGCCCACTCTTCTAGGTGTAACTCATGTTTGGAGGAGCCCCTGGGGTGCCGTCAAGGGGCCCCAACTGCCTTGGACCAGCTACATCCAACTTCCTCCACCCAGCTCCCATCCCCCTCTCCTGATGCTCTGCAGGAAGGTTTGCAACATGAGAGTTGAGATTGTTCCCTCTGCCAGGAGGACCCCCACCACTGTCAGGGGCCAAGCAGCACCTGGAAATGGCACAGGTGGCTTGAAGACCTTGCTGCTCTTGGGCACAGCCTTAGCCTCTGACTCTGCTCCTCTTTTCCTGATCTCCCTGGAATGTGACTTGAGTCAGGGACAAAGGAAAAAATTATCAACAGGGCTTCAAGAAATACAAACTTCCAGGTTATTAGAAAGAGTTCCCCCCAAGGACCATTTGTACATCACAATCATAAGTACACACCGTGATGCTGGAAATTAGATCATTAGCATGAATCCTAAGGGAGCTTAGGACTTCTGAGACTAGAGTCTTTGAAAGCCTGTAATTTTAGATAACTCTTGCAGAAAGAAAAAATAAATTTCTCTCACTTCCAACAGCCCTAGGATATTAAAAAAAATCTATCATTCACAATCTTTGAACACCACTTCTCCCCTGTGATTAGAATTCCTGACCTTGTAGAACCCATGTACCAAAGCATTTCTAAGAGTGACAGCAAAAGACATTGACTCCTTGTTAACACAGGATTCCAAGTCATGACACCTTTCTTTTGCTGAGCACTGACTTTCAAATGCACCTGGGATTTCTTGGACAAGTCATCTTTGTCCAAAGAATCTCCATCTTTTGAGTAAGAGTTGGAGGCAGTGAAGGATCATGGAAAGTGCTGCAGTTTGGAGTGAGGCCCAGGGTTGAACCCTGAGTTCTACACCTTGTCTTGATGTGGAAGTCAGTCTTAACCACCCAACACATGACTGACTTGCCACATTTACTTATTTCTTTTGGAATGTTGAACTTTGCTTCATTTAAGGAATATTCAGTTTGTCTCTCCAATTCCTAAGGCTGAAGAATGTGTTTGTGACTATGAAGTGTTTCTATGAATATATTCTTAATATTTGAGAATATATTCTTTGTGAATATTTTCTCTTATAAATATTCCTCTTAAAAACATTCTTATAAATATATTCATGAAGAATATAATTGTTAACTGATTCTTAGATATTCAGAATTCTTATATATTCTTCCTATGGGTAAATATATTAGTGAATAATACATTCATAAGGTATCTTTCTTCAAAAATACATTCTTGCTAAACTCCCTCAGTCTCTGTCTCTCTCCACCCTTCAGTTTCCAGCTGCAACAGGAGCTGGGACAGCTCAATGTCTCTACATTGATGCTGTGAAGACAAAACAAAAACTGGTTAACTGAAACTCAAGAGTTCCCAAGCAAATCTGCTGACTGAGTTAACAAGTAAATCTGCTGACTGAGCCATTTGGTGAATTGGCGATAACAATTTGGTTTCTCAGTGAAATTTCCTGTTTCCAAGTCTTTGCACCATATATTCCTTTCAGGCAGACAATGGACTTTGAATCTAGTGATGAATAAAACATACCCCTGCCTGACAGGCTGGGATGCACAGGTGTGTCCAGAGAGTGGTCAGAAGGATGTGAAGGCTCAGTTCTCGAATGATGAGAGCAGAGGACCAAGCCAGCATGCTAACAGCAGGTGTCTGCCTCCCTTGGGCCCACAGTGTGCTGAGGGACAAAGCTGCAGATATCCCAATCACTGACGCCGGCACACAGGAATGACAGGGAAATGGAGACAGATCAGGGAGAAGAGTGGCAGGGTAATAAAGTTTAAGAACAACCTTTAAAAGGAAATGAAAAGCAAAAAGTGGCAGAAACGGGACTCTGAGTTTAAAATACTGAGTTTCTTTTTCTCCAAACAGTTCTATTTCATGGGATCAGACTAGTTGCTTTGTGCTATGTTTTGCCTACAAGGCAATACCCATCAATTCCTCTTTTACTTCAGTTTGAAATTAGACTATGTTCCCTTTGATTTAGGAATCTAGGTGTCAAGGCAATTTGACGCATGAAGAACACAAAGTGCTGAGAAATCCCGGGATAAACCTAGATATTCCTACAATACACTGAACTGCAATCATTGAACTGCAGTTAATGGCTGTTGTATTAAATATGCATGGGGATTATTTCGATATGCAGGAGGCTGTATTTTACTGTGAAATGCTGGGGTCTGAAAAGTCTTTCAGTAAGAAAAAAAATCAAGAATTATTAGCTAATATTAACTCCATTTCATTTAAAAAAATAAACAAGGTGTTTTTACAGGATCTCTACCTGAAAACGCAGAGGTGTTTCCACCAGCTAGTTGTGTGCGTAAGTCAGATTTGTGTGGCATCTGGCTTCCTTGGAGGCAGTTGTTTATAAATTGTTTCATGATTTGAGGTTAGGATCTTCTCTGATAATTTGCCTCAGAAGGGAGTGAAGGTTTTGTTTTGTTTTGCTTCCAAGAAGAAGAAATTTGAATTTAATTTGGTCTGGCTTCTCCAGTAAGAGTCAACAAGCCAGTCAAAAATTGCTTTATTAAAGAAAAACTCACTCAGACAGGTTACTTGGTGTTGGTAATTGAATTCTTCTTTCGTTCATTTTTTTTTTCAACCAATTTGCAAAGTTATCCTCCAGAGCTGCCAGCTTTTCTTTAAAAAAATTTTTTTTAAATGTCTTTCACAAGCCCCTGTTAACTATCAGTTTAAACCAGATGTTATCCTTCCAAAACCTTCAAATAGATTTAGCCCTGGGTCTTTTAGGCTGGGAAAATTAAATACAAGAATAGAAGAAAAAATATCGTCAACGTACATCCATATTGATTCGGAAATTTCCTTCAAACACATTAGCAAATCCATCTGAACAGATGTCCCCATCTGTCCATTGTGGAAATGGTTAAATTCATTCATTCAGCAAATATTTATTGCGAGCCCACTGTGTGCCACGGTCTGTCAGCATTTGGGATATATCTGTCAACAAATCACATAAAAATCCCTGCTTTCATGAAGCTTAAATTCAAGTGGGTGGAGATGGAGAATAAATAATAAGCCTAAAAATATGAGGATGAATAGAGGAAGAATAAACATGGCCTTATGTAATGAGGATATGACCTTACCGGTCCACAGATCTCATAGAAAATATGGTCAGATGGTGCCGTTCAGTGCAAACCCTTGGCGTCTAGGTTTGTGATTCACAGGGCACAAAACTGCACATGCCCGGATGTTGCTGTGGTTCTCTCTAGGGCCTGTGCATGCCCTGCTGTTGTAAACCGGAGATGTTCTCCTATCTCCCCAGAGGGCCTAGAACAATCCTTCACACAGAGGTGCCTCTCAGCACATGTTGCTAACCAACTGGCTCACTGGTGTGAATATTATTATTTTT
>NW_012117932.1:7534388-7547988 GCF_000951035.1 Colobus angolensis palliatus | reverse complement strand
TTTTCGAGACTGAGTCTCGCTCTGTCGCCCAGGCCGGAGTGCAGTGGCGCGATCTCGGCTCACTGCAAGCTCCGCCTCCCGGGGTCCCGCCATTCTCCTGCCTCAGTCTCCCGAGTAGCTGGGACTACAGGCGCCACCACCACGCCCGGCTAATTTTTTGTGCTTTTAGTAGAGACGGGGTTTCACCGTGTTAGCCAGGAGGGGTCTCAATCTTCTGACCTCCTGATCTGCCCTCCTCAGCCTCCCAAAGTGCTGGGATTACAGGCGTGAGCGACCGCGGTCGGCCCTGGAGTGAATATTATTTTAAATACCAGTTTGAATGTTAGCAATTAAGCAACCTGTTAACCTGGAAATTTCTAGATCTTTTTCCTCTTGGACTGTAAGTAGTAATTAACAAGAAGTAATCAGACAGACTTCTAATGTGATTAACTAAAATTGTCATCAGGCAGGTAATTTTAAATACTGCCATGCTTCAAACACAGACTCATTAATTTTAGCTCAGTGGTGTTCTAATATTTGTTATTCATACATAAGAATTTTAAGTATGAGTATGTTTTCACATAGCTGTGCTTGGTAATCCTGCCACCCCAGGAAATTATCCAACACTTGATTCTCACAACCCGCCAATAGGCTAGCTACAGATTAATGATATGATTTGAGAGTCGATATGATACTGGACTAAAAAGGATAACATCTTGACAATGTCTGGTTCAGAAAGTGAGAAGACTGACCCTTTATGTGAGTCAACAGTAAGTAGGACTTAGAACAGGTCCTGCATTACAATTCTTTTCAATGTCCCCCACAGGACACACTTTTCAGATTAGTCATTTTGGTGCACATTAATTTGAAAATTGCTTTCCCTTACAGGACACACGATGTTAGCCAAAGCAAGTTATTCTTTTTAAATTTATTTTGCTCTAGGCAAGTCCTCTTAAGTGGAAAAGTCTGTAAGTCATAACCATTTGTTAAGATCTGAGCTAGAAGCAGACTTCTAGTCATAATCTTTTGAGGAAAAGACGAGTTTTGTACGTCTGGGTACTTGTTTGAAACTTGAGAAGTCATTTAGAACTTGTGACAACTGTTAGCAGAGTTTGGTTGACAGGAACTTATTTCACAATTCAATCTATGTTATGTGTAGACAATTGGAATGTTTGCCTTCAGGAGGAAACAAGAGATAACAAAAGAAATAAGACTCTGATTTTAAAATTTTAAGTTCCACTTTTTACTGGTTTTAAGCTAGTTTTTCTTCCATTTCTCCATAGAAAATAAATCATTACACACACCCTCCTCAGAAGAAACTTCATAGTATTCTCAATCCTGATGAAGATCTGAACATAAAGTAATAGATGAACATGACTGGAATTGTTGACTCCTGTGGTTATACTCATTTTCATTATGCCATTTCCAAAAACTCCCCAGGAAAAGCAATTACATGAGCTCCTCCAGGGACTCATTCAATGTAGCCCCTTGAAGTCAAAGATTGTATCTTGTAAAATTTTCCACCCCTGTAAGTGCTAGCACAGTGCATTGCACAAGCTGGGTAAATAGAATTTCATAATTAACAACTGTGTGGTACAGAAGAGGCACTCAATAAATAGTTATTGAATAAACAAAAAAGAAATCAAGATGCACTTTTTCCAATCCAGTTTCTATTTTTCAAACTTCTGCTTAACATGTGAAACAGCTGGTCTCTCCTATTCCTATAAAATCATCTTTGGTATTTTTTGAAGACCCTAATGAAATCATCCCTTAGTCTTCTCTTTTCTAGACTAAATCCTCTTTTTGTCATTTAGTATGAGGTTGTTTGTTTTGTTTTAGTTTTAATTCTGAAATTTTCAAGTTTTGCCTCTACTATTATTTTTACTTGTTTTCTAATCCTCATCTCACTTATCTTCATAGCTGTTTGCTCCATTAGAAAGCCCTCTCCCTATCTCCCGGACCTTTGGAGGCCAGCTGTCGTCACTCTGACTGGTTTCTTGTTTTCTGCCAACAATGCCGTAGATATTTTCACTCTTTCAGTCCAACTCTTGCAAAGGTGTAATCAGTGGGACAGGAGATGGAAACAGCCCAGAAAGCCACTGAGACATGCAGCGATGAACATACTAAGCCTGCTAAAGCTTGAAGACAAATCTCAGAGACTGTTATGTTGCTAATGGTTTGCGGAATGTTGCACCAAACAAGCTCCTTAATGAAGAGACTTTCGGCAAATTATAATAAATTAGAATGCAGCTTTTAGGCATTGAGGATGCTACCTGAGCACTTCTGCATTGCCTATGTTTGGTGTCCTATGTGTCTAGTTATTTGAAGACTTTTCCACTGGACTCATTACATATTTTGTCTGCCCAATCTGAACGTCTTTCTCACTTATCATTAGTATTGCATGATCTAAGCAACTCTGATACTTTGTAAATATTTCCGGCAGCACCTTGCCCAAGGCTGAGAACATAGTAACTCAATAAGTAATAGCTGAGTTACATAAAGTTGGTTATGTAGAGAATTAAAATGATTTTTTAAGACCTGACTTTCCATCTTGGAATTGTCAATAAAATAACTTGCTTTGAATAAAGCCAACCCATGTCAGCCAAATTATTTATGGTTCTATCTTTTTTGAGTGACTTATGTAATAGCAAGGCACCCAGGCCAATGTGACCTGTGATAACATGGATATGACCAGAATCTGCATGGCCTAATCCAAACCAAGCAGAGACCTCACTTGGATGAGTGCATTACCAAAGAAGAAAGTCCTGCCTTGGTTGTCACTGAACTTAGGATGTGCATCTAAGTATTTTTGGTGGATTCTATGCAAAGTAATTATTTAATTAGGACTTGGGGGTAGGTGAGAAGAAAAACTAGTTTATAAAAATAACTCTAGGGAAAACTAGGCAAAGCACTATTTATTAAGTAATTTAATCATTCATTCATTCATCACATATTGAGCATTTACTTACATCAGTCACTATGTTCATCAGATAAACACAAGTAATTACATGTAATTTTCTACCTTTGACTATGTAATGAATGATTGAAATAACTGAACCATCAAATACGTGAACAAAAGTCAGAATTACAGTGTAACTTTTAAACAGTAAAAAGCCTCTAATAGTTCACACAAATTCTGATAAAGTGTCTCAGAAGGTCTGAAAGATCTGAATCACTTAAGGCAGGGGTTTTCTGATGTTTCGGATGACATCCCACAGAAAGAGACACATCTTACACACAGCAGGCATGCACAAGTTTCTGCTCAATTGTGTTGGCTTGGGTTGTTGTTGTTTGTTTGTTTTTAATTCTGGTCCCAAGCCATTAAGTTGATTTCCTAACCAAAGAGTTGTGACCAAAAGTTGGAAAACGCGGCCGGGCGCGGTGGCTCAAGCCTGTAATCCCAGCACTTTGGGAGGCCGAGACGGGCGGATCACGAGGTCAGGAGATCGAGACCATCCTGGCTAACACGGTGAAACCCCGTCTCTACTAAAAAAATACCAAAAAACTAGCCGGGCGAGGTGGCGGGCGCCTGTAGTCCCAGCTACTCGGGAGGCTGAGGCAGGAGAATGGCGTGAACCCGGGAGGTGGAACTTGCAGTGAGCTGAGATCCGGCCACTGCACTCCAGCCTGGGCGACAGAGCGAGACTCCGTCTCAAAAAAAAAAAAAAAAAATTGGAAAACGCTGCCATGGGTTACTTGACAGTGGTGGCTCTCAGCCCTGGCTCCACATCAGAAGCAGTAGGAACTTCTTTAAAAAATGCCAGTGCCTGGGCCCTAACACAGCCAAATTGAATCAGAATCTGGAGGCGAGTGCTGAGACCTGGTGTCTTTCCAAAGCTCCCTGTATGATTCTAATGAGCAGAGAGGGTTGCATATCAGTACTCAATATAATGGAAATGTTCTTTTAAAATAAACAACTACTATTTTTAATCATGTAAGTAATATTTGCACCTGTGGAAAAACTCGAATAGTACAGTTGAGTATAAAATGAAAATAAGTCTTTGGCTCAAGCCCTTACCATTCACTTCTGCTGCTAAGAGGTGAACATTATAAACAGCTTCTTGTGTATCCGCCCCAATATTACTGGGTTATTAATGGATTATTAGGTACAGGAGTCTATGGAGTTTCCTCAAACTTATGTTTCCAAGTGACTTTAATACTTTATCAAGTTATAAAAGTGCCTGTTGGCATTTTGATGAGGATTAAATTGGATTTATGGATATAATTTAGGGTAAACTGATGCGTTTACAGTATTGAATCTTCCTATCCAAGAATATGATAGGTTTTTGACAGGGCTTTCTATTTATTAAGTTTTATCTTTTATGCCCTTCAAGAAGTGTTACTGGCTATTGTTTTGTTTAATAGTCCCTCATTTATTTTTAGAGACAGGGTCTCACTCTGTCACCCAGGCTGGAATGCAGTGGCACAATCAGATCACTACAGCCTCCAACTCCTGGGCTCAAGTGATCCTCCTGCCTCAGCCTCCATAGTAGCTGAGATGACAGGCATGCACACCATGCTGAGTTAATTTTTTTTCTTTTTTGTAGAGTTGGACTCTCATGTTCTTAAACTCTTGGGTTCAAGGGATCCTCCAGCCCTCCAAAGTGTTGAGATTATGGGCATGAGCCAACATACCCAGCCTATATTTTTAATTAAATTTATGTCTAGGCACATTATCTTTTTTATGCTACTATAGATGAGATAATTTACTCCATTATATTTTATAGCTGAATACTATTTGTTTATTGAAATGCCACTGAATGTGGATATTCATTTTGAAACCAATTCACCTAACTGAATTATCTTCTGTTGGTAAGAGAATTCCTCCAATTGATTCTTTTGCAGCTTCTAGGTAAGTAACTAATTGTTTGAAAATAGTAATAATTTTCTCTCCGTGGTAGAAGCATTTATGTCTCATTTTTTCCCTTATGTAATTGCATTGATTAGTACTTTCAGAACAATGGGTTTTAATTTGAGAGGCTTGCAGAAAATAGCATCTATTACACAAATGACTTACAGCTAAGAATTATGTACATAATATATACAGGCATGTTAAGACTGAGAAAAAAATACAAAGAACTTGGTAAAATCACTATTGGTAATTTTCTTCAACTGCTTTTTTTCTCTAAAAAGTCTGTCAATTTTAAAGAAAATATCATTCCCCCATGTTTGTGAATATCACAGTTAAGATTTTGTCAAGAATATTCACCACTGTTTTGCCCACATTTTTTAACTCTCCTTGTCAGGTATGATTTCAGTCTTTGTAGCTTTATAAAAATATCTTAGAAGCTGTTTTATATGCTTCGGAATCATTTAAATAGAGTTGAAAATATTGCTTGAATTTAATTCATATACTCTACCTGAAACATCTGATCCTGATGTTTTTAAAGCTTTTGACAAGTTCCTATTGTTTCTTCACAATAATTTATCTGTTTTAATAGATCTGCCAGTTAAAATGCAGGATTTCCAATTAAATTTGAATTTCAGAATAACAACCAATGATTTTTTTTTTTTTTTAGTAAAAGTATGTCTTAACTATTGCATAAGACATACTAAAAAAATTATTTATCTAAAATTCAAATTTCTATATAGTAATTCTGGCAACTCTAGTAGTAGGCGCTCTTGTAGAGTAAACCTTGATCATAAATATTTTACTGGAAAAATTTAATTTTTATTTAGGTTTTCAAAAGTTTCAACATAGCATTGAGCAGAGTGATCTCTTGAAACATTTTCTCATTCCTAACTTTGTGTGACTGCTCCCATTTTCTTTATTGGGTCAGTTAAGGTTTTTTTTATTGGTTAAATTAAAAGCAACTCTTGGAATCATTATCTGTTCTTTCTACTTTTCTAATTAGCAAAATAAAAATACCTATTTTATGTCTATCTTTTCCTTCCTTTTACCTTCTTCAGGTTAATTTTGCCATTCCTAGGAGAGATTCCAGATAGAGATAAAATTCTGGAGTTCCCAGAGAGTGGTTTAT
Organism: Colobus angolensis palliatus; assembly: GCF_000951035.1. Lineage (NCBI taxonomy): Eukaryota > Metazoa > Chordata > Mammalia > Primates > Cercopithecidae > Colobus > Colobus angolensis. The sequence continues at coordinate 7,542,028 of NW_012117932.1, read as the reverse complement.
ACTGTGCTAAGGAAGCAGGGGGTGAGAAGAGAAGACGACTCAACTGTATAACATTCCTTAAAAAATTCTAACATTTACAGACGTGGTAAGAGAAGAATGAACTCAAAAGGAAGCCTGAAGGAGTAGCCAGCCAGCAAGGCAGATAGATCCAGGAGAATATTAAATCCTTCCAGCACTCTAAGTCTGGGCTCATTCATTCATAAAATGGGAATGATATTATCTGCACACAAAATATTAAATGTATGCAAAATCCCCAACACATAGCAGATATTCGAGCATCGTCATTAACTGCCAGTCCCTCTGCAGTCGGGATGAGGTCCTCTGCTGCCCATGCCCAGGTCTAAATCCTGTCTGTTTTCTCCACTCGTCTTGCTCATGGTCTCAGGGGCTCTCTGCCTGCCCTATGCATTAACTTCTTGCTCCATCATCATTTTCAGAGCCTGCCACCCATAACTTGGAGATTTCATTGCTGCCGCTGCTACTGCTGCAGTTTCTGCCCTGCTCTTGGCTGCCTACCCATTTCTCCTCAGAACTTGGTTTCCTGCAGGCTCCTTTTCATCTGCTGTCCTCTCATGTCTCCTTGAGGCTTCCCTTTTTCTTCGGTTTTTTGACTCAGGACAGCTACTGAGTCTCCCTCCAAAGAACCCCTACCAGGAGCGTGGCCACATTCACACTTTCTTTCTGGATTACACTGATCACGAACAGCAGCCCTGGGACCAGTCCAGTGTTCACCCAACCCCAGTTCCCTTCTACTTTGTCTCTTGAGGCTTTAGGGTGATTCGTGGATCTTACATCTAAACAAAGTCCATAATCATCACCTCAGAAGCCTAGAAGGAATTATTATCTTTCCCTTTGACTTTAGACCTGAAGGAAGAGCTTCCAGGTAGAAATATTATTTACTTTAGGAGACAATATACTTTTTGAAATGTGATCTTGATCTCACTCCTCTTTAAAAAAGCAGACTGAGCTAGGCTTGGTGGTTCATGCCTGTAATCCCAGCACTTTGGGAGGCTGAGGCAGGAGGATCATGTGAGCCCAGGAGTTCAAGGTCAGTCTGGGCAACATGGCAAGACCCCATCTCTAAAAAAAAAAAAAATTAAAAAGAAAGAAAGTAGACTGCTACTCCCACAGCTGAAAGATGAAACAGAAAATGGTCATCCCAAATATTTAAAAAGCATCATTGCCACGGACATGTAACCTGCCTCTGTGGAAGGGAAGCATCACTCTTCAGAACTTTTAGGCTCTTTCTTTTCCATCTTATCTGTGTGATGCATTCAGTCAACATTTGTGGATGCTACTTACAGTTTGTTTTGCTATTGCTCTCATGTACCAGCCAATACCATAGCCACAGACCACATGTGGCCATTTAAATTTAAATTAACAGTGACGTTAACTCAGTTCCATAGTCACAGCAGCCCCACTTCCAGCGCTCAATAGCCACATGTGGCTCGTGGCTGCCAGATGTGCAGCGCAGATTAGAGAAGGCTTCTGTCATCACAGAAAGTTCTGTTGGGCAGCGCTGCCCTCAGCTATTACTGTGGATGCAGAGCCGCAGAGCTTTATGCTGTCACCCTTGGAGAGCAAAATCAGGCAGATTAACCCCCTGAGTCTTGCCATCCTTATTTCCAGAAATGACAGCAGTTTACTGCTACTGGAGATTGGAAAAGCCCAGAAGTGTCAACCCAGAAAACAGATCTTTTATTCAAAATGTTTCCATGTGGAAAGGAAAATGTCATATGATGCCATCTGAACTTTGGTTTCAGAGTTCCTATTATATTTTAAAGAGAAAACAGAAGACACAATGATTCTTGTTTTCCTTGCTATTTTTTTCCTTCTTAGTCTTTAAGCAGTGAAGCAGACTTAAGAACAATGCTCTTTTCTCTGCATCCAGCCCACTTCCCAGCTTCTGGGATCAAAGGAGAAAAACAGGTGGAAAAAAATGTGAAGTCACCTTGTCCCTTATGAAATACTTATGTAACATTGCATGGATCCAATGTACATAGCAGGGCAGTGTTCAAATGCAGCCTGCTCTGTGAATGCCAAGATGGAAGGAGGAAGGAAGCATCTTCCCTCTTCTCCCCTCTCTTCTCAGTTCTTTTCTCATGCAAATGGAAGCTGGCAAAGCCTCCTTCTCCTTCTCCTCTGAGCACCAAAGTCCTTTGCCCAGCCCAAACATCATCGCTGCACTGTGGTGAGGGACCACATGGCACAGAGCCACCATCTGCCTTGTGCCTGGGGAGGGTTCCCTCTGTGGAGGCAGCATTTTATGGTAGCAAGGAGAGTTCTGCGGAAAGGTTTGGCTCTGCAGACAGGAGAGCTGGAAATCAGAGATGTGACCTCCTGGAGTTTTACAAGGTCATCTGCCTTCTCTTGGAGATTCTTAGGTTGGAATGTGAGGCTTGGCAGCTGCTGCCACTGCTGCTTACAATAATAATAACATCAATAATACGAATATTCACCACCTTTTCACCTGCCAACTTACTTCATTCTCATAGCAACTCTATGAGTTAGGTCATTTTACCACCTTCACTTTACAGATGCAGAACTTGACATGGGCAGCTTATATCACCTGCTCAAGCTCACACAGTTAGGGAGCAGAATTTGAACCAAGGTATTCTGGATGTACAGGCCACACAAACCACTATGCTGGCAGCATGGCAGCAAATGGTGCTGAACAAAACCCTGAGAAAAATAGCCAAACTTGCTACCATTCCCCATTCTGCATTTCAAATTGTTTTCTAATGATCTGGCCCAGCTAGTTGCTAACAAATCCCACAGGGCCAGTCAGCTTTATACAGGGTAAACTTTGCAAAGACACATTACATGGTGTACTCCCAACCTCCCTGTCCTAGTCTGTTTGTGCTGCTGTAACAAAATGCCACAGATTCTGTAATTTATAAAGAATAGAAATTCATTTCTTATGGTTCTGGAGACTCTGAAGTCGAAGATCAAGGCACCAGCAGATTCAGAGCCTGTTGAGGGCCTGGGCCTTTTTGCTATGTCCTCATGTGCTAAAGAGGCAAAAAGGGTTGCATGTTGTGTTTTCACAGCAGAAGAGGTGGGAGAGCCAGGCTATTGTCTGAAGCTTTTTTTTTTTTGACACAGTCTCACGTTGTTGCCTAGGCTGAAGTGCATTGGTGCGATCAGAGCTCACTGCAGCCTCAACCTCCTGGGCTCAAGTGATCTTCCTGCCTCAGCTTCCAAGGTAGCTAGGACTACAGGTGCACCCCACCATGCCCAGCTAATTTTTTTACTTTTCGTAGAGACAGGGTCTCATTGTGTTGCCCAGGCTAGTCTTGCAATCCTAGGCTCAATGATCCTCTCATCTTGGCCTGTCAAAGTACTGGGATTACAAGCATGAGCCACTGCACCTGGCCTGAAGCTTCTTTTATAAGAGCACTAATCCCATTCATGATGGTAGAGGCCTCATGGCTTAATCACTTCCTTAAAGTCCCTACTTCTTAATACCACCACAACGGGCATTAAGTGTCAACATGAATTTTGGAGGGACACAAATAGTCAAAACCATCACTCTTGCCCAGCAAAGTCACCCTGAACCATGTATTTATGGTATACAGAGAGAGTCAAGAAAGAGTGTGGATGGTGCAGTCCAAACCTTTGTGCTACCTGGGGAACCAAAAGTGCACAGCTGGTGAATAGTCCCATGTTTGGTTACAGGAAAGACATCCAGGTTTGTTCCTTTATTGCACAACATTGATTGAGGGCTCAGGATGTGCTAGGTGTGGTGTTAGGCTCTGTGAGGTAGCATGTCCATTGTTAAGTGACCATGCCCTGCGTGAGCCTTCTTTCAGCCTCCTGGATGCCTGCACAGCTGTAAGGGTCACATCCAACTGGGCACTCCTCTCGTGGTTCTTCCTTAACACAACCTCGTCAAGTTCCTCCCCTAGATGACACCATGTTGACCTCAGCTGCAGCAACAGTGAATTTTACAAGGTGGTTGCTCATTGAACAATTTCTAAATGACTGAGTAAAGAAGCAAAGACAGCTGTGTCCTGGATGCCTCCACTGAGAAGGTATTCTGGGGCTTTTGAGAACAACTTCAGTGGCCTTGATGCCCCTGCCTCCTCCCTCCCATAGGAAACTCACATGGCTGAGCCTCTGGATCCTGGGTTTCAGAACTGCCTCTCAGAGTTTCTCATCTGCAGGCTGCACCCCCTGCCAGCCAAGGGCCCCCAAGTCTGTCTTTAAGGCGCTGAACATCCGGTCAATCATGGGCCCTAGAAGCAGGTACATGGCCTGCAGCTGCAAGATCATGTGGCTGCTGAGGGCCTGAAGCCACAAGTCTAGCTCCATTTACGTGCCCACCGCCTTCCCAGCGTGGCACTCCCCCTTGCTTCTCTGGGCCTGCATCGGTTGGCACTGGGCAGTCTGAAAGCAAAAGCCCATGATGGTTTTCAGCCACAGGATCTCAGCAAGGCTTTCTTCCCACCAGGGTATGGCTGGTTTTCTAAGCCTGCTAGGCGTTCTGCAAACAGTGCTGTAGTAAAATCTAGGATGCAAGCGGAGGTCATGCTGTGCCCCTAGGGAGTCTCCTCTTCCCCAAGGGGCTCAAACTGTTGCTGCTCACTTTTCTATGAAAACTCAATAATCCACTGAGAAATTTTATCACATAAAGTTAGGAAATAATTCTATATGTTACAAGCAGCAATAAAATAAATACTGTGAAAATGTGTTTGCCTCAAATATAACTGCAAAGAGGTTATGATATAAAAATATGTCTTTAAAATGAATAAGATCATGGTTATGTATGTTAATATATGTTAATATAATATGTTAATCTAACATGCTATCAGGCAATGGATGTAAATAGCGTAAGAAAAATTCCACATAGCCAGAAGAGGAAATATTCACTATTACTAGTAATCAAATAAATGTCAAAGGTTCAAATAAGAAAACACCATATATATGTATAAATATCTATGTTTTTTGTATATATATATATATATGTATATTTTGAAATGGAGTCTTGCTCTGTTACCCAGGCTAGAGTGCAGTGGCGTGATCTCGGCTCACTGCCACTTCTGCCTCCCAGATTCAAGTGATTCTTCTGTCTCAGCCTCCCGGGTAGCTGGGACCACAGGCACACGCCACCACGCTCAGCTAATTTTTGTATTTTAGTAAAGAGACAGGGTTTCACCATGTTGGCCAGGCTGGTCTCGAACTCCTGACCTCAGGCAATCAGCCCGCCTCGGCCTCCCAAAGTGCTGGGATTATAGGCATGAGCCACCGCGCCTGGCTAAAACACCTTATTTTGATGCTGAAACATTTGTCAAATGATGCAAAGGCTATGAGGCTGGTGGACAGCGAAGCAGACACACTCACACTCCACCTTCTGACTCTTAGAAGGACAAACCTTTTGAAAGACTTGTCGAGCTCTTTGTCTTTCTTTCCTGACCTCAACAACACAAGTCAACATCTAGCATGATGGCGCCTTCCTCTACCTTTCCTAGCATCTGTGCTACCAAAGATGACCACTGAGCACCTTCCTAAACCCAGTGGAGACTTTTCCACCATCATTTGAAGTGATTTGCCAGCCACAGTGTGCACTGATAACCGACTCTGTACTTTTATACCTTCACACCATGGACTTTGCAACCTCACTGCAGCCCTCCTCCTGGGCTGGCTGCTCCTTTGTAAGCTTCTCTGCCTCTGTCCATGTCTGCTGGCCTCCCTGGCTCTGTGTTGCCTCACAGAGCCATCTCAGTGGCCTGTGTGGTGGGGTATATCTGAGGCAGGTGCTACAGGAGGGCTGACCTTTTGGTGACCCTTCCAACAAAATAATCTCTAAGTAATTGCTCAACATGTATTCAAGGTCAAAGCTTGCAAAGCTTCCCAGAAAAGCCAACGCCCCTAGAGCTGATCAGACACCCTCCCCAGAGGCAGACCTTTGATTCTCTGTCCTTGAGGGTCTCACCGCCTCACCCCAAAAGACAGACCAGAACGTTTCTCCCTAAGGGAAGGTCTTGAGAACATAAGTGTTGTCTCTTGTTGGTGCTTTTTAGCCCCCTTTCTAGGTTAGGTGCCGGGTCACGTCTACTGACCTGCCCCTCTCTCCATCTCAGTGCAGATCAGTGACTCCCGACCTATTGTCTCAGCCTGTAGTTCCCCCTGCCCCCCAGCTCCAGACCTGTAGCTACAAGAGCTCACTGCTTCCCCTTGAGTTTCCCCTTCAAATGTGGTAGATTCAAAGTGAAACAAACTCAACTCACCAAGCGCCTGCTGTCTGCACACCTCCAGCCAGCTCCTTTGTTCGTGTGCCCTCTCTGCCTGCCTGGGGCCACCATCCCCCAGTCATACATATAGGACAAGCTCAAGAGCCCTCCAACTCACTTAGCCACTTCCCCTAAATTGGATACGGCTGAATCCTATTGATTTTGCTTCCTAAATAGCCTGGAAACAGGACCTCTCCACCCTGGCTGCCATTTTCCTATGGAAATGACAGTGTTTCTCACCTAGATTACTTTTGCAGCCTCCCAGATGGCCTCCCTGCCTCCAACCTTCTCCTTCTTGGATATGCACCAAGGTGACCTTTATCTAATATCCAGGGTTAATCACTTCCCACTCCTACTGAGAACATTTCAGTGGCTGCTTATTGCCCCCAGTTTCACAAATGCCTTAAATCAGTGGTCACTGTTTGGGTGAGGGAGAAGGGACAAAATGGAGGAAGGTGAACAAGATGGAGCAGTACCTGTTGTTTCCCGGTTCTTCATCACCAACTTACCCGCACACGCACACGGGAAAACGCAGCCCACACCCAGGAAGATGCAGATCAACTGAGCATGCGCCAGGTGACGTCAATCCGAAGAGACGGAGACTTACCTGGCCGCACCTACAGAACACCCCCCCCGGACACGCCCTTATCCCGCCCACTGCCCTCCCCCTTCCAGTACCAATGCTTAAAAGTCCGCTGCCGGCAGGAGCCTGGAGGTAATCTCCATTCCATTCCGTAGGAGATCCGTCCAGGACGGAGATGTCCGCCTGGAGGTAATCTCCATTCTGGCTCCAGGAGCCTTCCCTGGTCTCTAGTGGCTCCAAAGGACGCTTTGTAACCAGATAGAGTCCGGTTTCCGCCTATAGGCAAGAGAGAGGCAATGGGAAATCCCCAATCCAAAATACCTAGAGACACCCCTTTAAGGTGTTTTCTAGCTAATCTCAAAACTTTACAATTAGAGCAAGATCTTAAACGAAAGCGACTAATTTTCCTCTCCACAGTGGCATGGCCGCAATACAAGTTAGATAATCAGTCTCAATGGCCACCAGAAGGAACCCTTGACTATAATATTTTACTTGATTTGTCTAATTTCTGCCAAAGGCTAGGAATAGTGGTCAGAAATCAATTATGTCCAAGGCTTTTAGGACTTGCGCTCTCGCCCGGACCTGTGCGCCCAATGTTCAATGGCCTAGGTCTTGTTAGCAAAAACCTGGCCCTCGGCCCCTACCTCAGCAACTGAGAAGGACTCCACCTCCATTTCAGATGAGGCCGAGGGCGGGGCACCTCCCTTCCGACCTACCAACCCCACTCCCTATGCTCCTCCTACCGCCCCTCCCTCAGCCACTGCCTTTACCCCTCCCTATGCACTTCCCACCACCCCTCTCGACACTCCTCCCTCAGCAGCCAC
>NW_012117932.1:7487665-7533753 GCF_000951035.1 Colobus angolensis palliatus | reverse complement strand
GCAGCTGTCCTAGCCTCCTATTTTATTTCCCAGTCAGCCTCAGATATTCGAAAAAAGCTAAAAAGGTTGAAGATAGGCCTCAGACTCCCATACAGAACCTAGTAAAAATTAGCCTTCAAAGTTTTTAACTCCAGAGAAGAAGCAGCTGAGGCCGCAGAGCTAGACAAGGAGAAAAGAAGGGCTGTGCTTCAGGCGCAAGCTTTAATGGCTGCCCTCCAACCAGCGTTGCCCACTCTGCTGGCAGGGAAGATGCAGGGCAAGTCTCTTAAGGGGTCCTGCTATAAATGCATAGACCCAGGACACTAGGCAAACCAGTGTCCCCAGGCCAAGCCGGCCACTCCATCTCGTCCATGCTTTAAGTGTGCCACAACTGGGCATTAGGCAAAACAGTGTCCAAATCCTCGCCTGCCTACCACGCCGTGCCCAACCTGCCAACAGGAAGGACACTGGAAGTCTGATTGCCCCGCCAGCAGGGCGGGCATTGCACCTCAACGTGGTGCCTCTCCTCGAGGGTCAGAAGGCTCCTTCCAGCTCCTACACCTGAATGACGACTGACGGTGCCCACACTTGGAGACCCCGGTCACCCTTGCCGAGCCCAAGGTAACGCTACAGGTAGCAGGTAAGCCAATTTCTTTTCTCCTCATTATGGAAGCTACCTACTCAGTTTTGCCATCCTATAGTGGACCTAGCCAGCTCTCCACTATTTCAGTAGTAGAAGTAGACAGTAAGCCATCTAACCCTCACCAGACCTCAATGTTACACTGTTGCCTAGACTCAATGTCAAACTGTTGCCTAGACTATGCATGTTTTGCCCACTCTTTCCTCATCATGCCCTCATGTCCCATCCCCCTCTTAGGACGAGACATCTTAACCAAACTCTCCATAGAGGCACGTCAGTCGTGGGTAACCCTACTTCCCCTTGCCCTTACCAGACTACGGGCAACACCTAGAAGCCCTACAGGCCTTAGCCCATTTGAACTAGTTTACGGGCGCCCTCTTGCATTACGAGAACTTCCTATTCTTCCCACACCGTTGGCACCCTACTTGTCCTATCTCTCTCTCTTAAGACGATTACTTAGAGAACACGCCGAAAGGTCACTTCCCCCACCTACATAAGAAAATCCAGACCCCCTTCGGCCCTTTCTCCAGGTGACCAGGTTCTACTCAAGGATCTACATGCAAAGGGCCTTATTCCTAAGTGGAAGAGCCCATACACAGTAATTCTTACCACTTCTACAGCAGCCAAGCTTTTAAGTCACAGTTCCTGGGTCCATTTTACCCAGTTGAAGAGAGCCTAGCCCCCTCAGGCTAAGTGGCAGTCTACCCAACTGTTGCCCACCCGTCTAAAAATAACCAAGATAGAAACAAGCAGATGAGCCACACCCTCCTCAAATTTTCCTGTTTCCTCACTATTCTTGATCTTAACTGACTTTTCCCTCACAAACCCCACAGATACCCTCCTCCCCGACCCATCCCCCAACCAGTAGGTCTCCCGACTTTTTACTCTCATAGAAGACCTAGCTTGGCAGGGTGCCCTTTGTGATTTCAGCAATGTTGAACTTACTCTCTACACTTTTGCCACCATTATTATGGTGCACTCTAATCCCCCTAGTTACTCCTACTAATCCTAACTTTGTATGGAAATTTTCTATAACTGAAACCTGGTCTATAGACAACCAGGTACACTCACTCATGCAGGGCACTGCAGAATGTCCCCCCCAGGGCTGTCAATCTGCCCTCTCCCTAAACTTTTCCCTAAGTTCCATCACTGGCGGCCTCCCGGCCATATGTTTCTTATATGACCAAACAGAATATAATTGTAAGAACTACTGGCAAGAAACCAACCTCAGGTGTCCATACAATTACTGCAAAATCCATCCTTTGTATGACTTCTTTGCACAATCCCAACATAAAAATATGTTTCAAAGCCCGCCAGGAACATATAGTCTTATTATTAATGATCCGTAGGACTCTCAGTAGGCCCAGGGAGTAAAAGGTGGACTATATGCATCATCATCTTCCTCATATCCCACTGCAACCATCCAGGTAAAGAGAATATATGTTCAGCAAGTACAACTCCCTAACGGTGTACAGACCCTACAAAATTTAACCTCAGCCGTAAAATCTCATGAACAAAAAATACAGAAGTTGTTAAGCCCCCCAAACCCCCCTAACAATGAGGACCCATTCTCATGGCTAACACTTATTCGCCAAGGACTTAACCCAGGCTGCTGGAGTAAGAAATCTCTCCCACTCCTTCCTTTGCGCTGCACTCAGAAAAGCTCCCTTAGGGGCAGTCCCGCTACCAACCGCTTTCAATATCACCACCGACTCTACCAGCTCCTCTCAAGCAACATCCTTGCCTCAAGTCCCATTATACCGTATTCCACAGAGTCAAACCCTTCCTTTTTGCTACTCTACTCCCAACTCTTCATAGTGTAATCACACCCAAGCTCCCAAAGGAATCCAGACGGCCCCCGTTGGAGGCTACTTTTGGTGTAACCAAACTCTATCTAAAACTCTTAACCCCACCTCCATCACCCAATCCCTTTGCGTTCCGGTGTCTTTAGTGCCTAGCTTAACCCTATATAGCAAAGAGGAATTGTCCGAACTAGCTTCCCAGCTCAGCTCCAGCAATAACATCCAAAAGCAGGCTGTTTTTCTTCCCTTAATTATCGAGGTTTCCCTAGCATCGTCCCTGGTAGCCTCAGGACTTGGAACAGGGGCCCTCACCCACTCGATTCAATCCACACAGACTCTCTCCACTCAGGTCCAGGAAGCCATAGAGGCTTCAGCTGAAAGCCTGGCCTCTTTACAGCATCAGATTACCTCAGTGGCCCAGGTAGCAGCACAAAATAGGCGAGCATTAGATCTTCTTACTGCCGAAAAAGGAGAAACATGCCTCTTCCTAGGAGAAGAGTGTTGCTATTATATAAACAAATCAGGCCTGGTTGACACCAACGTCCAAACACTAAACAAAATCAAAAAGGAGCTTCAACAATTTAATGCCCCCTTAACCCCTGGACCACCAGTATGGCTGCTGCCTGTAGTACAGCAGATGCTTCCATTCCTAATTCCCATACTAATCCTCTGTCTTATGTTCTGTCTTGCTCCCATTCTAATAAAATTTCTCTGAGCCAGGGTCCAAGAGATCACCCAAGTCACCTTCAACCAAATGCTCCTGCATCCCTACACCCAACTGCCACCCTCAGACCCTAACTACACCCCTTAACAGCAGGAAGCAGCCAGACAGACCACAGCGCCCTAAATTCTTATAATCAATAAGAGGTTGGACTGTTTGGGGGAGGGAGAAGGGACAAAATGGAGGAAGGTGAACAAGATGGAGCAGTACCTGTTGTTACCGGATTCTTCATCACCAACTTACCGGCATGCGGGAAAATGCAGCCGGCACCCAGGAAGATGCAGATCAACCGAGCATGCGCCAGGTGACGTCAATCCGAAGAGACCGAGACTTACCTGGCTGCACCTACCAATGCCCCCTGACACGCCCTTATCCCGCCCACTGCCCTCCCCCGTCCAGTACCAATGCATAAAAGTCTGCTGCCGGCAGGAGCCGGCGTGACTTCTTCGGCCCCAGCATTCGTGGACCGGGGAACCTCACCAGAGAGCCCCGGCGCGACTTCCCTGGCCCCCCACACCTGAGGACCAGGGAACCTCGCCCGAGAGTGTGTGCATATTTGCAATAAAGGGCTGCCGCTTTCTTATGTACTTTGGCCTCATGTTTAATTACTTAGCTCTCCTAAATTAAGTTACATTAAATTAAATTAAGACAGTCACCAACCTTTTTGGCACAAGGGACCAGTTTCATGGAAGACAGTTTTGCCACAGACCAAGAGTGTGGGGGAGATAGTTTCGGGATGAAAGTGTTCCACCTCACACCATCAGGTATTAGATTCTCATAAGGAGCATGCACCTTAGATCCCCTGTGTGTGCAGTTCACAATAGTGTTTGTGCATCTGTGAGAGTCTAATGCCATTGCTGATCTGACAGGAGGCGGAGGTCAGGCAGCAATGCTCGCTCATCTGCCACTCACCTCCTGCTGTGGGCCCAGTTCCTAATAGGCCACAAATTGGTACTGGTCTGTGTCCTGGGGGTTGGGGACTCCTTCCTGCCTTAGATGATACTAGTAATACAGCCTAGTTTGTCTCTGCAAATTCCTCCCTCTCACACCTTACAATTCAGTATTATTGTGCTCCTTTCAGTAACTTGAATTCCCCTACACTTTCTCTCAAAAATCCTTGTACATCCCCTTTGGACAGACTGCCCAGGCACCCTGTCTCCTCCTGCTCCCCTGGGCTCCTGCAGACTCTGCTAAGGCCTCAGCCTGGATGTCCTTTCTTCAGCAGCATCAGGACCCGCCGCGTCAGGGGCAGGCGTTCTGGTTCTTCTGCTAGTACTATCTGACAACACTGGGCTTCACACATCTCACACCCACATGAGGCATCCTGTTGTAAGTGCTTCTAACCTTTCTCTGTTTCCTGCAGACCTATGAGCTACAGAGGTTGAGCAGTCCTGCCTCCTTCCTCTCTAGCTGCAGGGCCCAGGACATAGTCCAGCATTACCATCAACCCATATTCACTAAGAGAAAGAAAGGAATATACTATGCACTTCTAAAATGTACATGCCCTGAGAATCTAAGAAAGTCATTAGAAATATGGACCAAAGTTTTCTGTACAATTATGTTTAAAAATCATTTGTAATAGAAACAGACTGGTAATAATACAAATGTAAAACAGAAAAAGAACATCCAAGTGAATGAGATGCATCTATGTAGAAAAATGCTAAGTAACCATGTATAATATCATCTGTCACAAAATAGGGAAAAAATTAGGATGCACAGTTGTATATGACAATTTAGTAATATTTTACATCTCTGTAGGAAAAGACAGGAAAGGACAGCCAAAATATGACTAAGTTTTACTGGTAAGTAATGGGATCATGGATCACTTTCTTTTTATTTTTCTATGCACTTTGCTGTATTTCCCAAACTTTCTTAATTGAACTTTGATGAGCAATACTTTTCTAATTGGAAGTATGCATGTGTGCATGCTCACGAGCACACACAGGCATGTGTCCTTGGACTTCACAGAGATCAGACTCAGTGGGCAGAGCTTTGGGTCCCTCTTTGAGAGTGACTTCAAGCTGTGAGATTCCAGAGGGATATGGCCATCACATCACAATCCAGCTGCACGCTTCTTCTGCGTCCTTATTAAATTCGGATGCCACTGTGATTACCAGTCATCCTTCCCTCTGTATATCCACACTTAGGGACTCCTGTCCTCCAGCACAGAACTCTTCTCCACCTTTTAAGTCAGCCTCATCCAACATACATGCTGATGTTCCCCAAGTTCTTGAATTGCTCCTGAATCAAATGCACTTTTCTGTCAGATCTTTACCTTTTCTTTGTTTAATAATGCAGACAACCGCCAGGCCTGAACCTACTAAGCAGCTAGCTTTGCTGCTGATTCTAGGAAAGTGGACGCTTACAGTTGAAAGGTATGTTCTGCATCATCAGTTTCAGTCCCTTATTTCATAAATGAGAGAACTAAGGGCACACACAGCAAGAAAGAGTGAAGCTTAAAGCAGCTGGTATGTCTGTGGGTTGTATCTGCTATACATATATATATATATAATATATTATGTGTATATATGATATATATATTATATATATTATATATATTTATATATATATAATATATATATATATTTTCGAGATGGAGTCTTGCTCTCTCGCCCAGGCTGGAGTGCAGTGTTGTGATCTCGGCTCACTGCAACCTCTGCCTCCTGAGTTCAAGCAATTCTCCTGCCTCAGCCTCCTGAGTAGCTGGGATTACAGGTGCACACCACCACACCTGGCTAAGTTTTGTACTTTTAGTAGAGGCGGGATTTCACCATGTTGGCCAGGCTGGTCTTGAACTCCTGAACTCATAATCTGCCCACCTCAGCCTCCCAAAGTGCCAGGATTACAGGTGTGAGCCGCCATGCCTGGCCTATCTGCTATATATTATGTGATGGTCTAACATGGCCTCTAACCTATGTTTTCCTTCAAAAAATTATCCAATTCTTTTAAGACCCAAACCTTTAACATGCTGATTAACTGCAAGTCATTTACCCAGGGTAGGCCTGAGAGAAAAATGGAGCATTTGGGTCACTCATATTGAAGTTACATTCTACAGAGACACTCATAAAAATGACATAAATGGGAAGGCTTGAAAAGCAAGACCAGCAAATTACTCAGGGGTCTCAACCATTCTCCTACCCTCTAGAGCTCTCCTGGGTATTCAATGAGTTCTTTTGACTATTCTATTCTGCTAAGTTCTGTTCTAGAGCGCCAGCCATTTGGATCCTCTCTGGCTCCAGCCTCTGTCATTGCTGACCCTAAAACCATCAGTTACACTTCTAGTGCTGGCCAAAGTGGCAGACTGCCAACCACAGCTGGTGCTGTCCAGGGCCTGCCCCGAGCACGCTGACATCTACCCACACTGAAGATGCGAAGCCTGTCGCAGCAGGAGCTGCTGGCACCAGCCCTGACCAATTCCTCCTCTTGCAATGCCTCAGCTCTTTTATTTCCATCTGTTCTTCTATGATAGGCTGCTCTCCCCACCTTTCTGATGTGAGTCCATGCGGCCCAGGCTCAGGGACAATGCAGAGGTGGATATTTACCCTCTTCAGATACCTCCACCCCTCTAAAATACCCTCTAAAATACCCCCTTCAGATACCTCCATCCCTCTAAAATACCTCTAGAGGGGTGGAGGTAAGATACCTGCCACGACCTCAATCAAATATATCCTGCTCAAGGACCCTTTCTCTCTGCCTGCCTTCTTTTGGTTCCTCATACAAATACACCCTGATCAGTCCTACCCTGCTCCAGGATTCCAGTCACACCCAGACACAGCTAAATCCTGAAGTGATTCAAGTGAGAATTCTCACCACATCTTGATACCTGTGATGCATCAAAAACTCTGAACGTAAGAGTATCCCTGGCGTCCCTCTCTGTCCAGTCAGGCTCCTGTCTCTACCTGCACTCGGGAGAGTTCTGCTTCTCTAGTTTTGTTCTTAGGATTGCATGATGCAGACGCAGGAGAATGGAGAGGAAAAGAAAGAGGCACCCAGGTCAGAACTGGGAAGAACTTACTGATGGTTGCAAAAATGAGAAAGGAAGAGTGGCTGCTGCCCACCTGAGTTACTCTTTAATTTGTTTGTTTGTTCTCATGGTGTGCTTCTTTTTTCTGGGCAATCTCTCTTACGTTGGATCATAGTGTGAGAATTAAACTTCAGACTGGGCAAGGTGGCTCACACCTGCAATCCCAACATTTTGAAAGGCTGAGGTGAGTGGATCACCTGAGGTCTGGAGTTCGAGACCAGCCTGGTCAAACTGGAGAAACCCCGTCTTTACTAAAATTACAAAAATGAGCCAGGTGTGGTAGCAGGCACCTGTAATCCCAGCTGCTCGGGAGGCTGAGGCAGGAAAATTGCTTGAACCTGGGAGGCAGATATTGCAGCAAGCCGAGATCGCGCCACTGTGCTCCAGCCTGGGTGACAGAGCAAGATTCCATCTCAAAACAAACAAACACACTAACAAACAAACAAACAAACAAAAAACCCTTCAATGCCAGCACTCGGGACCAGAGTGTGAAAATTTAGACTCAATAGCAATCTTGCTTTTCTCATCAGACAAGAAGATATAAGTCACTACAATATTGTACAGAGCTTTTGAGTTGCCAAGTAATTTCTTACATATTAGCTAATCTGGATGTTCATAATAGCCTAGGAAGAGATGTAATATATAATTAACTTAACTTGAAGATGAAAATACTGAGGTTCAGAAAGATGTGAAATAAGTCAGTCAAGGTCATGTGGCCAGAAGGAGCTGCTGCTGATGATGGAAAAATTGTTCAGAATCCAGATAAGCCTAATATCCCTGAAGCCCTGATGAAATTCTGTTGAATGACTCAAGTGCCTTTGATACTGTCAGAAGAGCGGGAGTACTTGTTAGATGATTGGGAATGGAGAGATTGAGATTAATGTAGATGTTCAGACATGAAAATGAAGAAAATAAGGTTGCTGTTAGTTTAACGACTTCACATAGCGATTTTGTAATACTCTGGGCTCCCCATGCCCCATGCTAACAGCTCTATCAACAGGACATGGGAAAGTGTGCAAATCCCTGCAGTAACTTTGGGTTGTGATAATAGTTTATAATGATGGAGTGAAATTTCTGAACTTATCAACCAGACTGGAGGAGGAGGCTGAAACTTCTCAATCCAGGAACTCTGCAAAGTTGCTGACAATAGATTTTACAACCAAACTGTCTTTTTACATCAAAGTTATTTGAGTCTGCACTGACAAGAAGAGGGGAAAACTGTTCTAAAAATTTATTTAGTTGATTCATACAAAAATACAGGCAAAAAAATGCTATGAGGGTGGTGGCTGATGTTTTCTGACCTGAACACATGACAGAACCATTCTCCAGTTGGTTATTGGGTTTCATGTGTATAACTGTGTGTAGCAAGGGAAAGCCAGGTTTATCTCTTGTGGTATAAATTGTAATCTCAAAATTACTTGGAAAAAACTGTCCCATTAAGTACATTAACAGTCAGAGTCCTGGTTAAAATCTACATATCTTAGGAATGACCTTGACCTACGTCCATACTAACTTGCAGCATGATCTTGGAGATGTTCTAAAAATCTAACTGCTCTTCACTTAGCCTGCCTAACACATGGACTCCTCCTCCTCTTTGGAGAGAGGAGAAAAGGGTCTGTGAACTAATGGTCATTTTGAGGATGTTGAAGGACATGATAAGATGAAAAGTAAGAGATGACTATCTGCATTCCCTGGGCACATTGACTACTCTCCTCACTAGGTGGCTGTGAGCCTACCTCCATGACTTTCCAGGGAACCCCATAGGTGAGGAAGCACTAAACTGGCTACTCCACTCCCTTTCTCTATATGTTAAGAACATTTACTCACCTACCACTTCCTCCTTCTGAAAGCTTTTCCACTCCCCAAAATGATCTTTACATATTTACCCCTCTCTGATTTTACAACTCACAACTCTTTATCTCTAATTTAGAATATTTCTTATGATACATCTTGAATTTTCATCCTTTATTGGTGGCAGAAGCATATGGAATCATAGGAATTTTCCAAGTAGTTCTTCTTTACCTTCTAATGAGGGTGAGTCCCCCATGAGATCCTTGTTTTGCCAAACTCTCAACAACCTCTGAAGAACTGGGAACACATAGCTCACATGAGGCATCAGAGGGAAGGATAAAGAAAAAGGGGACAGAGGGAAAGGGAAGAGACAAGACAAGATACATGCTATGGGAGACATAATTTGGGGAAAGAGAAAAATATTCAAAGAGGATTTTTAGAAAGTTTGGCTGCATAATGTGAGATGCAACTTCCATCCTTGTCTTCTGGCATTCACCCTTCAGAAACCTTTAATAAGAATCTTCAATAGGTTCTCTGTGTGTGTGTGTGTGTTTTATCGAATGATATGGTGAGACTGAAGTTAAAGAAAAAACATGACAGCCTGGATACATTCAAATTCTACACTGTTATACATTTTCTTATATAACCTTTCATGTGTGCATGTTTTGCATCTCTCTCTAAATTACACACTTATTGAAGGTAATAATTCGAGGCTAGACAATTATTCTCTGTATCTAACATATTGCCTATCACCATGTCTTACATGTGAAAATATAAGTTGAATATTTTATTCCTTGATTGACAGGAAAAGCATGCTTGGGAAGAATTATGATTTGGTATAGTAGGAGCCAACAATAGCAAATCAAAAACTTCAGCAAAAGAACACACTTGTGTTGGGATCTTTTTCAAAAGATCCTCTAATGTCAAGGCATAATTGTATTCATAATAACCTGGAATAAAAAACCTTAGTACTTAGTCTTATGCTAAGAGAAACATAAATGCCTATAAGCCTCTGCAGGCAACTGGTGTCATTACCTCCCAGTCAAATTGTTCACAGCAAACAGAGCAGTCTCTGAGATGACTCTGCTTCAGGCTGTGGCAGGTTGTCTGAGGGGACATTAACTGTGGATTGAGTATTCTGAGCAGTGGAATGCTGGTAAATCTTTAACAACTGGCTTTTCAGAGTGGGGGAAAAAAGCCTTAGTCTATAGCGTTTGCCAATTTCCATGGTGAAAATACTCGTCATGGCTGATTTCAAGCTCCCAATATGGAATCACTGAATATTAGACTTGGAAAAAGATGCCCCAAACCAGCTCTTCCAAGCCAGTGTAAGTCAGCTCCAGCACACCACTGATTCTCAGACTGTCCTTTTGTGGACATCCAAAAAGCAAATATGCAAACTGCAGAGGAAGATAGGTTCGTGTGTGTGTGTGCATGCATGCTTCTTTCAGAAACATGAGGCCAAGATTTAGAAAAGTCACATGAAGCACTAAGAATTATTCGTAAAGCATGACAGAAGGAAAAAAATATATATACATATAAGGCTAGTCAACCAGCTAATAAAATATATCCACTTTAAGTACTATATCTGCAAAACCTTCTTAAATTCCATTAGGCAGTCAGGCTCATGTGATTGTATCAGGGGAGCCAGAACCCCAGAATTATAGACTGTTAATCCCTCAGGGGTCATTCAACTAGGTGTGAGATTTTATTAAGATAAGTATAGAATGAGAAATATGCCAGTGTCTGAACTTAGGTCAAACACCTGAAGATTTGTCTTTTGCTTGGTCCAAATCCTTTTGCATCTGATACTCCATTAGAGTTCTTTGCCGTGCTTTGTTTCCCACAGAGCCTAACTAGGGAGTGCTAACATGTGCAGGTCTGGTGACCCACAACACTGGGAACAAGCTTAAAACAATTGAGAGCTTGTTGAAAGTCGACTTAGTATGCAGGCACATACCTGGACATCTGTACTGTTTCACCAAGGCCCTGCCACTCTCTGCCCCCCAGCCTAATCCCTGTACCTATATCAGAGAGAAGAGGCATGGGTGGGGGCTCAGTAAGGGTTCTCATTCATCATGAGAAGGCTGGCCTTTTAAAATTAATTAACTGAAAGACCTACTCTAAAAGGTTATATGTACCTCATTGCTAGGACTTATGCACAATAAGAATCCCAACAAAAGCTATAAAAAATGCTCTCAGGCTTGAGTGTGTCAGCCTGATGGGAAAAGGTACACAATAGGCTCTTTCTGTGTCGGACAAAAGAGGCCATGAACTGTGTTCTTTTGTGAGGGGTACTGTATCCCTGCTTCCAAGTGTCTCTTTTATCCTGACTCCAGAATGTCTGTCTTCTTTTTTTTTTTTTTTTTGAGATAGAGTCTCCCTCTGTTGCCCAGGCTGGAGCGCAATGGCGCGATCTTGGCTCACTGCAAGCTCCACCTCCCGGGTTCACGCCATTCTCCTGCCTTTTTTAGTAGAGATGGGGTTTCACTGTGTTAACCAGGATGGTCTCAATCTCCTGATCTTGTGATCCGCCCGCCTCGGCCTCCCAAAGTGCTGGGATTACAGGCATGAGCCACCGTGCCGGCCCAGAATGTCTATCTTTAACTCAGAACTTGTTGGACTTTCAGAATTCAGTCTCTCAGAAAAGACAGGTGGATTCATAATAACAATACCAAAAGGTCTTTCGTAGTCTTTTGGGGCTGCTATAACAAAATACCACACACTGAGTAGCTTATAAACAAAAGAAACTTATTTCTCACAGTTCTAGAGGCTGGGAAGTCCAAGATCAGGACATCAGTAGATTCAGTGTCTGTTGAGGGCCCGCTTCCTAGATGGCAGTCTTTTCACTATAACCTCACATGGCAGAAAGAAAGACCCAGCTCCCTGGGATCCCTTTTATTAGGGCACTGATGTTAACCACAAGGGCTCAGCCCTCATAACCTAATCACTTTGCAAAGGCTCCATCTCCTAATACTATCACCTTGGGGATTAGAATTTCAACATCATAATTTTGACGTGAACACGAACAATCAGACCATAGCAAGGTCACTTTGAATAAACCTTTGCAGTTCACATACTTTCACTGTAAATTAGATGGCATAAGAAATGTATCTTGTGTCAGAAAAATAATCTGTAACAACCTGCTGCCTCTGATACTGGAACAAATAGATATGTTATAGAAAACCTTGGTTACACTCTATAATTCTAACCCTAAAGGTTAAGAATATACACACAAAACTTTCTTAGTAACAGATTTGGTTTTGTATTTATCTAACTAAAAATTTTAGACAATACTAATTTTTTTCAGCCAAGATGAACCATATCAGCCAAATTTCAACTCTATGTATAAATAAAACAATTTCCTAAGTCTAGCTTTCAAAATCTCAAGGGAGTGCTTAGCCAAGAGTTTAATACAATGTATTAAATTGAATAAAACTAAAGCTCATGAACAGTTTTATAAATGCTAATCATGTTTGTCTTTCAGCACTAACTTCTATATCAAAAAGTTCACAATTGCTATAGCTTATCTGATTATATATTTTATTGCTGTTTTGCTGTTAATAATTTTCCCCTTAAATTCTACTTGCCTCATATTAATGCTGATGTAGCATCTTAATGCTGATGTAAATTTTAAATGCTATAAAATTTGGTTAGTATCTACCTAGTATATCTTTTTTCTTTTCTTTTTTCTCTACATATCTGTATCATTTTGTTTTATATGTCTTTTTAAAGCTGAAAATGGTTGGATTTTTTAAAGATTCATTCCCATAGTCTTTATCTTAAGCTAATGGATAGAGATAATCCATCATTGCAATTCCTCTTATATATGAATTTGTATCTACATTTCACATTGTTTTTTCTATTATTATCCTTTTCATCTGCTTCTTCACTTCCCCATTCCTGTCTTCTGTTGAATTGATAGGATTTTCTATATCCCCAACTTTTGTCTTCCGTGGAAAGTTTGGAAACTAGAGTTACATTTATATTATTTTTAACTTTTTATTTTGGGATAATTATAGATTTACATGGACTTGTAAGAAATAATACAGAGAGATCCTGTAAACACTTAATTTTCCTCAGCAGTAGTATCTTTCATAACTGTAAGTATAATATCACAACTAGGATATCAACATTGTTAAAATCCAGTGACCTTATTCAGATTTCATCAGTTTTACATGCATTCACGTGTGTGTGTATGTTCACTTCTGTGTGATTTTTGTCCCATGTGCAGTTTCATGTATTTTCGTAATGACCTTAAATATATAACATACACACCAAATGATAAATTTGCATATTTAACTAATTAGAGTTAGGATTCTTTTGCTTTACTGAAATCATATGCTCTAGTTACTTGTACTTTATAATCTATTGTTAATTACATTTACTGGTGTATTTTATTAATTCCTATGTTTATTGCTTTTTTCTGTCACTTGGATTTCCTTTCTTTTTGATTAAATACAACCTTTAACAGTGAAGGTCTGTGCTTGGTTAACTCTCTTGTTATTATGCATAAAAATGCCTCTATTATTTTGCATTCAATCTTGAATGATAATTTAGATGGGTATAAAATTCAAGGTTGAAAATGACATCCCTTAGTATTTTGAAGCTTTAAATCCAGTTTTCTGGCATTTATCATAGATGAGAAATCTCTCTTTGTATCATATCTTTGCCAAAAATCTGTCTCAAAGGTTTATCCCTGTGTAACTCACACACCAATGATAGATCATTTCCATCACACCAGAAATTTTTCTTCTGCTGTGTGCAGTTGACTTTGCCCCCACCTCCTGCTCTCGACAAGCATTGATCTGTCTGTGTAACTGTAGATAACTTGTTGTAGAATGCCATATAAATGAGCTCATATAGGTATTCACTTGTGTCTGCCTTATTTTACTCAGCATAATGCTTTTTTGGGATTCATCATGTTGTTATATATATATCAGTAGCTTGCACCTTTTTTAAATCACTGAGTAGTTCTTCATTATATGGATGTATCACATTTTATTTATCCATTCATCAGTTGATGGATATTTGGGGCTAATATTAATAAAGCTGCTATGAATAGTCACATACAAAAAATAATAATAACCTTTTTTTTCCCTGGTAGTTTCTAGGATTTTATTTCTTATTTCTGATAGCCTACGTGTTCTGTTCGTTCTGACATGTTGCTATAGATTTATTTTAGTTATCTTTATTAGCATTTAGTAAGTGCTTTCAATTTGTGGACACATGTCTTTCTTCAAATCTGGAAAGGTTTTAGCCATTATCTCTTTCAATATTGTTCTTCTGCCATTCCCTCTTGCTTCTGTTCTGAAGTTTCAACTGACATTTGTTGGAGCCTATCAGTCTATCCACTGTGTATCTGAATCTCTCTTTCACATTTCACTCCAGGCTCTCTGTGCTGCGTTCCAGGGTAATTCTTTCAGCACTACTCTTCAGTTCATTGATTCTTTATTTGTGTCCAGCCTATTGTTTAAATCGCTTATTACAGTTAAAAATATTAATAACATTTTTTATGTCCAGAATTTCAAACTGAATGTCAGTCATAGCTAGATGACCTTGTTTTTATTTCTGCCTCTTTTTCTTTCACATTTTGTTCTTTTGATGAGTATTATGAGCATACTAAACATACCTATTCTAATGTATTTCTCAGACTGATAGAGTATTTTAACTTCTGGACTTAATTCGTGTTAATTACCAATTTTTTTGTTGTTAACATCAAATGTCTTTATAACCAAAAAGCCTTTTGAAAGATTTGCAGGATTATTTCGAAGTTTTAGTTTGGTTGTTTTGTTTTGATTTCTCCCTTCCTCTGTGCTCCAAACTTCCTGTCTAGAAGTTTAGGGGTTGCCGTCATTTACCTGTCTGAGCCACAGCCCAGGGCTAGGTCTTATATTATTATCCATATCTGCTTTTCAGTATAATTATCTTCATTTCTGTCTCCTGGTCAACATTGCCCCACTGTGCCTGCATTCCCCCTTGGTTACTTAAGCTGCAGGTGTTAGCAGCAGTTCTTTACAGCTTCTCCTCCTGAGAAATGGGTTAGCACGCAGGCTTCAAGCACTCACATTGGTGCTAGACCCCGCCTCAGGTGAAGGGCTTTGGTCTCCCTTATTCTGCAGGAACTAGACTGCACCTACCCCTGTTTGCTTCTAATCCCAAAAGCAGTGAACCCACATCTACAGCCTAACGGCTGTTTTACATTGTTGTTCCATTTCTGGTCTCGGGAAAAGTTCATAGGGAATTGTAAGACAGCTGTGGTTATATGCCTTTTCCTTTTATTATTTTATTTTATTTATTTATTTTGGAAACAAGGTCTCTTTATGTTGCCCAGGCTGGCTTCCAACTCCTGGGTTCAAGAAATCCTCCCACCTCAGCCTCTAGAGTAACTAGAACTACAAAAGTGCACCATTGCACCCTTCTTCTATTTTATGTTCTATTTTAGCAATCATTTCTATATGCTTAGAGCACAGAGAATACTTCAAAGTCTGAGTTTACTGCACCATCCTGCCCATTTACAACAATGAATATTAACATTCACTCAACATTTATGTGCCAGGCATTCTTCTTAGTCTTTTTATACCTTACTTCACTTAATCCTTAAAGCACTTCTGTGAGGCAGGTGCTATCCTATGTCAACATTTCAATGACAGTAAATAAATACTCTCTAGAATTTAAATAACTTGTTTTATATAAGTATTCTGGCAAGTGGAAAAATGGGCTTCAAGTCCAGGGATGTCAGACTCCAAGGCCTTAATATAATAAAGACATCATAATGTCTCCTCTTGATAACTTGAAATTACTGACTTTATGACCCTATAGAAGAATCTACAGGAGTAGAAATGGTACGAGCTGTGAATCTGCGTTACTGGTTTCTAGTTAGGGTTTGATGTTCCCGCCCAAATCTCATGTTGAAATGTAATCCCCAATATTGGAGCTGGAGGCTGTAGAAGCTGATTGGATCATAGTGGTGGATTCCTCATGAATGACATCATATCTCCTTGGTGCCGTCCTCACGATAGTGAGTTCGTGTGAGATATGGTCATTTAAAAGTGTGTGGTACCCTGCCCCCTCTCTTGCCGCGTGAGGTGCCTGCTCCCTCTTCACTTTCCGCCATGATTGTCAGTTTCCTGAGGCCTCCCCAGAAGCCTAGCAGATAGCAGCATCATGCTTCCTGTACAGCCTAGAGAACCATGAGCCAATTAAACCTCTTTTCTTCATAAATTACCCATTGTTAGGTATTTCTTTATAGAAATACAGCCTAACACAGAGTTACTTTACTGACTACCAGATGGGAAGGTCACTGAAGCAACTTGTGTCTTTACTTTTTTATAAAATGGGCTTAGTAACAAGTAATTTTTCTCCTTGATTCCTTACGAAGGTCAAAAAACAATGAATTTAAAACGTCTTTTAAAAATATGTAATATATTCATAATATTTTACATTGATTTCAAGCTTTTTTTCCTGTATTGAAACCAAGAGATGTCATCAGCAAAGCTTATATTATTTTGCCAGACTATATTGCCTTGCAGTTTCCCACGCTAGAGCTCATTTGCTACTTCTCTACCCACTCAGGAAATCTCATGAGATCTTACTATAGTTTATCCCTGTCAGTTTGACATTTCACTTCCATCTTTAATTTTGGAGATCTCACTGTGCACTCTCTGATCCAAATCACTTATAAAACTATTAAACGAACTCTTACAATTTTTCTGTCTAGAGAAACAATCTTTTTCTCTACCTTTGGTTTCCTATTAAGCCAATTCTTCATCTATAGCAAAACAAATAATATCTTGACTATTCCACAGTTTTTTTTTTTTTTTTCAGTATTCCTTTCCTTATCAAGGGAGAACATCATAGGAAAGACCAGCCTATAGATTCAAATCCACCTGCTCTGTCATCAACTAGTGGCCTGACCAGGGCCAGGCACTTAGCATCCTCAAGCTTTAGTGTTTTTCATCTATAAGGTGAAGATAATATGTCAGTCCTAAAGGAAGGATGCAATGGTTTTATAAGGCAAAGTATACCAAGTGTCACATAGAGTATCTGGCACATAGTAGGTTTTTGATAAATAAAAGTCATCTTTATCAGAATCGGAAGCCTGAAAGCATTGACTTGCTGCAAATGTTGAAAAAGCATGTGCTGACTACATTAACCATACTCCAGTGATGCAAATAACTTGCTTCTTTTTTTTCATTTTTATTGTACTGTCAGGTTCAATAATGCAGCAACATAGTCTAATTTTTCAATGTTGATAGATGATGATGACTCATTTCAAACTCCAACAAACATGTAGGTCTCATTTTCCAGACAGGCAGTGGCTCTTTTCAAGCTCCTTTGATGTCTGTGTAGGGAAAGAAGTGTAGGATCTTGAGTAATGATGGTGAGTGTGATGAAGCCTGCAGAAGTGTCCATTCTGAGCCTGGGGACCATGAGTGCTGTCCTTCACAAACCATGTACAAGCTGTTGATTCATTGGTGGCTAGAATGTGCTGTCCAGTCAAATGCAAATCTCTCCTCAAATAATCACTGACCTCCTCCATTCAGACATGGCATTTTAAAATTTATTTTTCTTTTGTTTTATTTTGTTTTGAGACGGAGTCTCACTCTGTCACCCAGGCTGGAGTGCAGTGGCGCCATCTTGGCTCACTGCAAGCTCCGCCTCCCAGGTTCATGCCATTCTCCTGCCTCAGCCTCCTGAGTAGCTGGGACTACAGGTGCCCGCCACCACCCCCAGCTAATTTTTTATATTTTTAGTAGAGACAGAGTTTCACCGTTTTAGCCAGGTTGGTCTCGATCTCCTGACCTCGTGATCCGCCCCCGTCGGCCTCCCAAAGTATTGGGATTACAGGTGTGAGCCACTGCACCTGGCCCAGACATGACATTTTATTTGAAATGAGTTTCACATTCTTTGTGATCATTTTCATAACCTCCATGAGTACAAGACAGAAAGAGTTTCAGCCTGAATAGAACTTTAAACCTGTGGCCTAGACTGAGCAAATACAGGGGTGGGGGTGTGTGTGTGTGGGTGTGTGTGTGTGTGTGTGTGTGAGAGAGAGAGAGAGAGACAGAGAGAGAGAGAGAAACAACTATTCAGGGAAAATGGAACTAACTGGGGGGAGGGGAAAGAGACAAGGGAAGCAGAAGAAAGGCAAGGAAAGCACAGAGAGTCTCATCACTGTCTCTCTTTATCTTACTCTTAAAGAAATGTCCCCACCACCACATATGTGTTACCTTGTTAACTGCATATTTCCAGAAAGTTGCTCTGTAAAGCTCAATAAAGCAGCAACATACCCTAATTTTCAACACTGATAGATCATGATGACTCATTGCAAACTGCAACCAACATGTAGGCTTCATTTCTCACATAAGCAGTGGTCCCTTTCAGTGTTAACTTGTTAGCTGCATATTTCCAGAAAGTTGTACAGATTACTGTTGCCATCATATACTATAGGAAGTAGAATTATTTCTTCTTAGAGGAAAGGAGATATAATTGCAGCTTGTTTTTTCATAACTATCTATATTTGTTTGCTCAGTAGATATCTATCCAAGTCCCTGAGTCATATCTTCCCAGAACACACAACTTAAACCTTCTTTGCTTTTTGTCAGGAGACTGACATTCTCATATAACATTTCATAATAATATATTCAAAGGACATATTTAAAATATATGAAATGTATATGAAATAAACTTGTTGAAAACTAAAGATATTACAAGCCTCAAGCTAACAAGCTATCTTAATAAAGAACCACATTAGCTTGCAGAATCAAAATTCAGACTAAAGCCCAGGATGAAGTTCCTTTTCCACTTCCCATACAGTTGGGTTTCAGTATTTTCAGGTGATGCCCCAGGAGATGATTTTTAATCAGATTACTTCAAATCTGTTTTCCCCTACTTAAATACAACTGTGCTATGTGGGAAAAAATGTGCTATGTGGAATAATACAATCAAATTTAAAATATGATGACTTCATAGTTGCCATTTATATTCTTCTGAGCTTGGCATCAAACTGAAAATTCCAATAACTTCTGAAAGACTAACATCTCTCTGCTCACCACTTACTGTTATTTCTCAAATGTTTGTGAAACCATTATCCTATCACATTTTAGGGAATTTTCTTCAGTGAAACTAAATTTATGTTTCTATTATCTCTGAACATATGTACAGGTAGGAATTTTGTAAAACTATAGTGAAAAATGTTCTGGTATTGATGTGCAGCATTAAAGACCATCTGTCTTCCAAAGAAAGACATGTGTAACAATAAGATAAAAGCTATGGCTTCCCAATTAAATACTACCCTTGGCTGAAAACCAACAACCTTCACTATCAGAATACAGTAAAAGAAGTCCTTCACTACATCATCCCACCCACGACCCCTAGAGGCTTCTAAGGAGCCATAATCCAGATGTCACTGTGACTTCGTGGCCTCTGTAAGAACTGTATTGGATTAGACTGAGGTCCCTGTGCACCTCCGAGGGCTTGTATTCTCATGGCCACTTTCCCCCTTGTTTTGCTAAACAGACATGAAATTCAGGTCCTTCCTTGGTTTACACACACCCATACCCATATACAATTATGCAAAGCCAACTGTATCGAAGGTTGGAGGACCATTAGGGAAGGTCACATATTCAGTGTATTTCCAACAACTTAGTATCCCACAATATGTATTCCTGTCCTTAAATATCCTTTGTCCACCCTTTCTCCACCCTCTCCTATCAAGGAGGTTTCCCACTGACCCCTTACCCACGCATTACCGAGCTTCTTCTCCTCATTCCCACCTCTTATACTTCCTGTGCCGCCCTTCAAATTCTGTCCCCCAATTCTTCCTGCAGGTTTGCAGAGCAGTTCCACCCACTTCAGGTCCTGCTCCGTAATGCACTGAAGTGCTTCACACACAATAGTACCACTGGATCACAGGGGCACACTGCCTTAGAAAGACCATGAAGTTATCCACATCATTTTCCCATTCTACAGTATACATTTCTCCTAAGTTTTGGATTTTTCAAATCATTTTATTTTTCTATGGCTTTTTCACTTTTTTTGTCAGAGACCATCAAGTCTTTTTGCAGTTTATAAGACTTCAGTTTCACATTCTATTGACATAATGTATAAACTCATTTGCTCCCCAAATGGAAATTTTAGAGAATGATACATTTTGTCTCACAAGTTGACTGACAGTTAAATTGCCTGCACTGGGACTGACAGTAAATTTTCTCTTTTTTATAGGTCCTATTTGTGTTGCCATGACACTTTCTTAAGTCTTGATAAACAAATGCAGAGTCTCCTGTGACTTTGAGCTTATGAAAACAAATTCTGTCATATTCAAGGAGTAAAGAACTACCGTTAATCAAGGCCTGACACCAAACTAGGTGTTTACGTCATCACCGCATTAAAGTCAGTATGTAGTTTTGGGAAACGTTCCAGAAATGTATGATGAACAACTATCTCAGCATACACTAATGTCATCATTTTGTATCGTGTAGCATTTTAAAAAATATAGTGCCCCCATGTAATAGTTATTTTCCTTTCATGATAGAATTCATCCTTTTCACAAACTTTCAAGTATCAGGACCAAATTTTCACATTAAACACTTTCATAGACCACTGTTAATTGGAAAAAACATTCCAAATGACTGCAACCAATTATGACTTTGGCAGCATTTTCAAATAGTTTTCATTTTATTAGTCACAATGGTACTTACACTAGATACCCAGTCCCTGTAGATGGGATTGTTAGGAGAGGCCTCTCCGTGGAGCTGATGTCTAAGCTGAGAAGTGAAGGAGCTGTCATGGGAAGATCAGAGGAGTATCAAGTGCAAAGGTCTGGAGGTGAGTATAGGCCTGGGGCATTCAGAAAAGAGGAAGAGGCCAGTGTGGCTGGACGTAATCAGCCAGGATCAGCATTCAGGGGGCTGGTGCGGATCGACACTGCAGGGCTTGGAAGCTGTTGTAGTCCTTTCGGGGTACTAGAACAAAGTACTACAGACTAAGTGGCTTTTAAGCAACAAACATTTGTTTCTCACAGTGCTGGAGGCTGGAGTCTAAGATCAGGTCCCAGCATGCTCAGATACCATTGAGGGCTCTCTTCTGGGTTGCAGACTGCCATCTTCTTGTTGTATTCTCACATGGCAGAAAGAGAAGCATGGGAGATCTCTGGACTCTATTTATGAGGGCACTAATCCCATTCATGAGGGCTCCACTCTCACGACCTGATCAACCCCCAAAGGCCCCATCCATCTCCTAATACCTTCACGTTGGGGGTTAGGTTTCAACTTAGGAATTCTGGGGGGACATAAATGATTAGTTCATAACAGAAGTTAAGGTAAGAAGAAGAAACTTTACTGTAAGAGAAATGAAAAATCATGATGGGATTGAAGCAGAGGAGTGGCATTGATTTGATTTAAGCTTTTACAAGATCACTCTGGCTGCTGCTAAGAGAAACTGTGGGGGGCAAGGGAGAAGGCAGATCTATCAGGGGTTCATTGCCTTGGCCCAGGGGAGAAATGATGGGGCTTGGCCTAGAGTGGGAGCTTCTGAAGGGGAGAGAGGAGGGTGTAACAGGAGTATAGGCCATGCACATGTGTGGCACACAGCATGTGGATCAAGTGTGCACTCTGATGATGCTGCACGGACAGCGAGAAGCAGTATCCACTTGACGTATTTGTATGTATGGTTACATAGGCGCCTTTTGATAGCATCAGGTCCTTCTTGAGAACCACCGCTTTAATATACTGCAGTAGGTATGGCAAGAGACACATTTCCTCCTTTCCATCATCAGGTGAACTTTCTGAAGTATGGCATGAACAAAATATTTTCATCTGCAGAACATTGAAGGTAATTCTTTCACATCAGTGCCTGATGAGGCTTAATTAGTGAATGCTTACAGGGTGGTTGAAAATAAAAAACGAAAAATATTTAAATGTCAACTGTGAATTGCTTGCTGAGAATTCCCCTTTCCACAGCCATGCTCGCAATATGGTAGGAAAGCAGGAGTGGTTTTTTCTAACTGCAATAAACCATCCATCTATCACTCCACACCATTTTCCAGGAAGAAAACAGGAATCAAGTCCCATAGAGGGATTCTTCATTGCCTTCTAAAAAACCACATAAAATGGTCATTTGTTTTCTTTTTGTGAGTCTCACTCTGTTTCCCAGGCTAGAGTTCAGTGGTACAGTCATGGCTCACTGCAGCCTCAATATCCCAGGCTCAAGTGAGCTGGGACCTGGAGTCCCAGCTACTCAGGAGGCTAAGGTGGGAGGGTCATCAAGGAAAACTGTAGCTTTCCTTGGCTCACGACTTCCTTGCATCTTTAAAACCAGCAGTGTAACATCTTCAAGCCTCGATCTGACTCTGACACCCTGCTTTTGTCATTACTTCTCCTTCTCTGACTTCTTTAGAGACCCTTGTGATGACATTGAGTCCTTGTGATGACACTGGGACCACCAGAGAATCCAGGATCACCTCCCGATCTCCCATGTCTGCCTTGCAAGGGATCCTATTCACAGATTGGGATGGGGGTGGGGATTAGGATGCAGATGTTACTGGAATTATTCTACCAGCCACACTCACACTCACCAAGTATGAGACTCTTCAGTATTGTGTTGGACATGGAAACAGGTAGTTTATACTTTTTTAAAAAGTTACCCAATTCCTTAGAACTCAAAAGGAACCAACAATCTAAACCACTTAAGGAAAGTCGAGTGATCTTCTCTATGTTTAAGTAAGGATTCACCTGTACTTCCTGTCAGGGCGTAGGGACTCAGATGGCTCTCTTACCTCCACTACAGCCAGAGAGGCCCATTCAGGAGACTCCTCTTTACCCAAGTGGCTACAGTGCTGTCTGAGTGGATCCTGGAGGCAAGTTTGACTACACTGCAGAGACTGCTGGGTTTTGGGCATGAGCTCTCTCCTCCATATGATCAGCTGGCTAGAGGCACCTACATTCAAATTCCATCTGGCTCCTTGTTTTACCTGTATGAAGTATAGAGGTAGAATGTGTATGCCTGTGTTAATAATCTCTGTTAACTGCATGGCAGAATTCTTCCAAAAGTTGGTTAATTGAATTTAAAAGTATTTCAGATTTACACTGAAAAAGGGAAAAAATTATTAAGCCACACAAATCCAGAACTACACTTCCATTCAGTCACATATTTGTGTGGAGCACACCATGTGCTGGGCAAATAGAGATGAATAAGAAAGATGAAATCTCAGCCCTTTATGAGATTGGCAGTGGTCATCAGAACCACGGACCATGTGCTGGGCAAATAGAGATGGATAAGAAAGATGAAATCTCAGCCCTTTATGTGATTGGCAGTGGTCATCAGAACCACGGACCATGTGCTGGGCAAATAGAGATGGATAAGAAAGATGAAATCTCAGCCCTTTATGTGATTGACAGTGGTCATCAGAACCACGGACCATGTGCTGGGCAAATAGAGATGGATAAGAAAGGTGAAATCTCAGCCCTTTATGTGATTGGCAGTGGTCATCAGAACCACGGACCATGTGCTGGGCAAATAGAGATGGATAAGAAAGGTGAAATCTCAGCCCTTTATGTGATTGGCAGTGGTCATCAGAACCACGGAGTACATCAGAACGCTGGGGTTGCCTACTAGATGAACTTCAGGGAAGGCCTCTCTAAGTCAACACAGTTACTCTGAGCTCTGAAAGATCAAAAGGCAACCATGTGAAGAGGCAGGCAGACCATTCTAGACAGTTCTAGACCATTCTAAGGAATAGATGCAAAGATTTTGAGGCAGAAAAGAGACGAGGATGTTGAAAGAATAATTAAAAAGTCCGTTTGGTGGAGGACGGTGGGCAACAGGGGAAGAGGAAGAAACAACAGGACCAATCAAACAGAGCGTGATCGTTTCAGTTTTATTTGAAGATAAATAAGAAATCATTAAAGTTTCAAGCAGAGGAATGACATAGAGAGACTGACATTTGTCTAAGACCATTCTGGCTACTGTATGGAGATGAACTTGGACACAAGCAAGGGTGGAGGTAGGAAGACCCCATAGGTGGCCAGCACAGTCCCCCAGGCAAGATGGCCGATAGTGCCCATGGAGACGACCCAACGAGGATATAGCCAGCATCCTAGTCTGAAGGTGGAATGGACAGGGAGTGCTCCTGGATTACATGTAGTGGGTAGGTCAGCTGAAGACTTCAGAATGAGTTTTAAGTCTTGGCTTATTAACATGGCAGATGGTAGTGTCATTTATAAAGAAGAAGAAGATTGGGGGAAAACAGATTTGTGGGAGAAAGTTAACACTTCTGGATGTTTATTATTAAGAAGCCTGTTAGACACGGAGGTTGAAATGTCAAATAGATTGCTGAATAGACAGTCTTTAGCACAGGAGGACACCAAATGCAAAACTAACATTGTTCCAGAACAGACTTCCACCTTCCCTGGGCATCAGTCTGTGCCCATAGGAGATCTTTTGTTTGTTTGTTTGTTTGCGATGGAGGTTCACTCTTGTTGCCCGGGCTGGAGTGCAATGGAGAAGTCTCGGTTCACCACAACCTCTGCTTCCAGGGTTCAAGTGATTCTCCTGTTTCAGCCTCCCAAGTAGCTAGGATTACAGGCAACGGCTACCATACCCAGCTATTTGTTTGTTTGTTTGTTTGTTTTTGTTTTTTTGTATTTTTAGTAGAGACCAGCTTTCACCATGTTGGCCAGGCTGGTATCAAACTCCTAACCTCAGGTGATCCACCTGCTTCAGCCTCCCAAAGTACTGGGATTACAAGCGTGAGTCACTCTTTCTGGCCCATAGGAGTTTCTAACAAATTTACCCCACTTCTGGGGATGACTTGGGTTTGCTACTTGAAGGAGACACTCCTGAGTATTACAAATCTGTTTGACCCTTAGGACTCAGAGCCTTCAGTATGAAGTCACTAGAACTACTGAATATCCAAAACTGTCTTTGGGTACTTGTATATATTTAGCATGTGACTGGAACAAAGTTTCTAGCACAAGAAGGCACACAAAGGTTTGCTGAATGAATGGTTTCCTTTAATTGCTTATTTTTTATCGGAGTGAGAATGAGATTAGCAAGTATGAGTCTAACTTTCCATCAAACAGGAAAAGTGACTGGGCACAGTGGCTCATGCCTGTAATCCCAGTGACTCTGGAGGCTGAGGCAGGAGGACTGCTTGAGCCCAGGAGTTTCAGGCTGCAGTGAGCTGTGATCACGCCACTGCACTCAGACCTGGGTGACTGAGAGAGACGCTATTTCAAAAAAGACAAGTGACTTACAAATCTGCAGGACAGGCCAGTGCTTCTGAGACCTTAATGTAGAATCACTGGGGATCTTGTTGAAATGCAGATTCTGACTCAGTCAGTCCTGGGTCATGCTTGAGATTCTGCAGATCTAACAGGCTCCCAAGTGTTGCTGCAGTCGCTGGCTCTCAAATCACACTCAAGTAGCAACGGCATATGACTTACCCCACCGTTCTTCCATTTAATCAGGCAATCTTTAGTGAAGCAAACAACATGCAGTGGGCAAGGCTTCCACAACCAAATATGACCCCAGACTGCTGTTGTCTGTGGACCTCTACAGCAACTGTTTCTGATGCTATCATTTGACATTCAACATTTATTGCCTTATATTTTTAACTGTCATCCCATGCCTATATGTCTTATTTTCCAAACAAAACTAAAAGTGTCTAGAGATCAAGGACAAAGCTCTGTGATCTTTTGTGTACCTAGCTCCAAGGCTCCATTCTCATATCTTGTACAAGGCGACTTCCCAAGGAATATTTGTTGACTGACTACTGAGGAATTCCTCTGGTAGGGACTGTAGATCCTTGAGCATTAGTTAGACTCATGCAGAAACAGAAATATGACTT
Source organism: Colobus angolensis palliatus (assembly GCF_000951035.1). NCBI lineage: Eukaryota > Metazoa > Chordata > Mammalia > Primates > Cercopithecidae > Colobus > Colobus angolensis. The sequence continues at coordinate 7,507,947 of NW_012117932.1, read as the reverse complement.
TTGCCATAAAACTTAAAATTTAAATCTGATAGATTTTAGTTACCCCCACATGCAACAAAGAGATAAAAAGTGTATGCCTATGTGAATAATTGGCATCAGCTGTAAAAAGGAGTCTTCTAAATGTTGGGTAATTGATAAAAAGAAAGTATTTCAGAGCACTTGGACCTCTAATTCCTTCTCAATTACAAAAGTATTATATAAAGCCGTACATTCATATTAAAAACACATTAAATAATAATCATGAATATAATCTAAAATAATAAAGTAACTGTAAGTAGGTGCTTGGTGTGAATTATCTGTAACATTTTTGTGATTATTCCTTAATTTATTGCTCCATAATGTGGAAGCTTCTCTGCCTTTCAGTATGCATGGCAGCCTAATCTTATATTTCCTTCCCCTGAACTCACTCACAGCTGAACAGTTTGCTCGTATACCATGGCAATGAAAAGAACATTGAGTTATGTGAGAAAACAACCTCTCAGTGTGGCTGCCACTTGGAACCTAGTGCAGAATCACATACTGCAGTTGAGATGAAGACCATTGTTGGGGTGACCAGCATCTCCCCAGGGCCCAGCACTCTCCTTCTGTGCTCGCTGGGAAGGAGTTCCTAGCACAGAACTCACGATGGTCAGCTCTGGTCTTGGTCCAGCTGCGTGTATCAGAGGGGCTACTCCTAACGGTAGCTGAGTCCCAGTAACAGCAGAGGGGAAGCAAGCACATCTGACTTTTCTCCCTACTTTTTAGGCATGTCACTTACCCAGTCACTCTTTAACAGCATTTTGAAAGGATCTCTTCTGGGTTAAGTGCTGTGCTAGGCTCTACATGAGGTACAGGGATGGGATCTCCCTCTCTAGGAGCTCAGAGTTTACCAAAATGAGTTCTGAGAAGGCTGGGGTCTCACCCGGCTCGGTCACACTATATTCCCAAATCCCAGAAGGTGCTTGGCTCACAATAGGTGTTCAAAAATATTTATCAAATGAATAAATGAATAAGACAATGTATGAATAAGTCTAGTGGGTAGCTCAGATATATTCACGATCAGCTTCTGCTTATTCTGCTTAATAGAGTGCTTATGCAAAATAATACCAAACCTACAATTTGTGGAGCCCTCACTAAGCTGCATGCCACATACTGTTCTATGGACTTTGCACATTATCTATTTTCATCCTTACAACTACCTCTGAGTAGTTGTGATTTTTACACCATTGCACATGTGAGCGGATGGTGTGAAGAGATGGCAAGCATTGTGCCCAAGCTCTCACGGTTAGCGATAAAGTGACAACTCAGATTTAGGTCTGCTGATGCTTGAGGTCCTAACCAACACACTCTATTGCTCTCTCTCGGGACTTTATTAATAACCAGAGATTCCAAGTTGAGGGTCCCAGTTTCAGAAGGAAAAGCAGTGGGTAATTTTTAGCCATGGGACATGATAACAAAAGCAATCTTTATCCTGTTGTTAGATCATTCTGCTTTCCACAGGGCTCCTCACAGTCTAAGCCCATAGAAGATGCAGAGAAGAGGCCCTGAGCTGGCTCATCCACTGGTCAGAAGATTCCAGATGACAGAGCTTTCCTCAGAGAAGTCCAGTTTTCATTAGTAGGCAGAAGACAGGTGGTACTCCTTCAAGACAAGCTACAACAGAATACCTTGTTTTGAGCACTTTTTAATATTGAGAATCTCCTAATGACAGCAGAATTAAAGAGTGGGGACAAAAATAGTCAAGGTTTTTTAAAAAGTAACTTTTTTTTTCAGTGTACTAATTTCTATATAATATTGTAACAGACATTTCTATATCATATGACAAAGGAAGCTGTCATATACACCACGAATATTTGATATAAATCACAGACTTATAAATTCTAAAGATTATAGTCAGATGACTTACCCAGCATTTACTTGGGGCATGATTGCAGAGCTAGCTGCAGATGCAATGGGGCAGGTCTGTCTGGAGAGCAGGAGTTGGGGACATTGCAGAGTCAGAGAATCCCCAGAGTCCCCAGCATCTGGGATGGGAACAGCTTAGAATGCGAGGTGGGACAACACCCAAAACAAATGTTACTTCCCTTACAACTGTGCCCGCTAGAGTTTTTGGAATCTCCTTTCTCTACACTGAGGCACCGCCTCATGTTTTGAGACTCCGCAGCTTCGCTCCCTGGAGAGCAAGAATGTAGGTTGAGGGATGGTGCCTCTCTCTCGGCATTGTGTGATAGTCCAGGACAGTGGGGCCCATGAAATTGTATTAAATCAGTGGAAGGAGGGTTTACTACACGTAGCTTAGCAAATGGTTTACCTGCTTCTCAAAGTCATCCCCAGATCAACAGCATCAGCTAGGCCAGGGGTCTGCAATTTTTTTCTTTAAAGGTCTAGAGAATGAATACTTTTGGCTTTGTGAGCCAAAAAACAAAACTGAGCGTCTTATCTGGGTATTTATTACATAACAAGGGAGAAAAATGAAATTCCAATAAGTTTTCATTGATGAAATTCAAACTATAATACTGGGTACAATTTTTGTGTAATGCAGGTCTACTAATGAAAAGAATGTAATTGTGAGGGGGGACAGAATTTTGCTTAATTAGGGTTCAAAGTTAGTGTTGCTTATCATGGAATAATTTGCAAAGGTTCATCTGTAAAAACTATTATTAACTTGCAGGCCTTACAAAAACAGGTGAAAACATGGATTTGGCCCTAGGGCTAGACCTGGGAACTGGTTAGAAATGCAAATTATAAGGCCCACTCCAGATCTACTAAATTGGAAAGTCCGGGGGTGGGTCTGGTAACTTGTATCTTAACAAGCCCTCCAGGGTATTCCGATGCACGCTACCATTTGAAAACTACTGGTTTAAAATAAATGTGTAAGGGCCAGAGTTAGCCTTGCCCACCCTGTTATTACCATGGTAACGTGCATTTCTCAATCACGGTCTTCAGCCCGATCTTCCCATTACCATTATTTCAATGAGTTTGGGTGTATATTTACATTTTTAAAAATAACCTTTCGGGTCTTAGGCAACTCAAGAAACATGGCACGCCCACGCCCACTCTGCGATTTCTAAACAGAGAACCAGGAACTCCTCTGGGAAGTGGCTCACAGCCAGGAAGGAGACAGCACTTCTCAACAATGGTGGGAGGATAAGCTCTCAGGCAAGTCTTCAGTAGGTATCCCTAGAGATCCGTAATAGAAGTTGTGACTTCTCACCTTTACAATTGCTACCTCAGCACTACCTCTGGCCAGTGAAAAATAAACGGAGTTGCAACACAGAGGCTGTTTCTGGATTGAATTGGCGGGCTCGGTGCTATCACCACTTCAAATGATTTATAAATAGTATTTTTGTAACAAACTCAGAGGGAAGAACTATAGAGACTGTCCCCTGGGTTAATTCCCTTACCGCTCTGACTCATGTTTTTCTCTCTAAACCTCTGCCTCAATTTCTCCATGTGTATGATGGAAACAATTAATAAAACCTCATTGACAGGTTTGTCTTGAGAATAAAATTAGGTTTGGGAAGGTCTCAGCAGTTGATGAATGCTGAGAATTATTCTTACATAAGATTGTCCTAACAAACTGACAAGCTGATGTTGACGTTGACAAAAAGCGTGTAGAGAACCTATTATCCATGCAGTATCTCTCCTGCGACTAAACACACCACTTCCTTCTCCATATGGCATCTTTTAGGCATACAGAATTTTTTTTTGCCAAAAAATTCAAATGGCTATTTTGACTCATTGGGCAGGAAGCTTGTGCAAACATTTCAAATAAGTTCCCCACTGGCCTGACCCCACTGCTACTCACTCTGAAATTCAGATCCCTTGAGTCACTTGGGGGTTAGAAAACAAAAAGAGAAGGCAGAGGCCATTGTCTGTGGGAGAGCTTGGCAAGTCTTCTAGGAGCAGCTTCCAGAAGATTCCTCTTAATGTCATTAATTGATCCAATTACCTAGATGACACCAGACCCAAGTGGATGAGAGGTGGAATTTTTACTATTCTTGTTTTAGAATTATGGGGTAAAACCAGGAAGGCTGCAGACCTTAGAGGAGAGCTCTATATTCTCCTACTTTAAAATGTTGCCTAAGACAAATAACAAACTCAATGTACTTTGCCCTCTGAGAGAGCTCAGAATCCTTGTCCTCAGGAATCATGCAATCAATGCAAAGGTAAGACAAATCCCCAAGTAGGCAGTGTCTAAGTGAGGGTTGATGGAAGTGCTTTTAACAGGAGATGGAAACTGAGGGGGTGGAGAAGAATTTGGAAAATATATCCCGAGGCAAAAATTCAGCTCTGCATCTACTTAAAAAATAAAACTAGCTAGAGTACAACTTCTTTTAACTGGCACTGAAACTGAAGAAAACAGGAAGGAGAAATAATAATGATTTGAAGAAAGCTAAGCTGTGAAAAGAACTCCATAGAACAGGACTATAAAATACTTTTTTTTTAAAAAAAGATATACTGGAATTATGGATGAATCCATAATTGTTTCGAAAACTTTTGTTTTAGTAGATGACACTGTTAATTATTATTTTTGAATCCCCACTTCATGCTAAGCTTGGTACTGAGGTTGTGTTCATGGTGTATATTTGTTATCTTCGATTCTTTTATTATGAAACTGAGGTGAAGCAGGGACCCCTGCTTTCAAAGGAAAATCTTGAGTTCCTTCAAGGGAAGGTCCAGGCACCTAGATATTCCTGAGAAGTAAATGGGCAACTTGATACGCAAGAAGGTAACAGTAGCTTAAAATGATAGCCAAGGAAGCTAGAATCATGAGATATTGGTTCCCTATAGAAAGTAAAGATAAGGTCGTCATGTATGTCCCTGAGTTGTTTTTCAGAAACGCAGACTCCCACCAAATGGACCCACTGGCAGAGAGACCTCAGATGAGGGGCTGCTAAGGACTGAACTCTGACTGCCATGCATTGTTTGAAGTTTCTTTCTGAGGGGCGTGGAGGAAGTCACAACCACGAGCCAGATCTCATATTCTTTTCTGCTGATTCCAAGTCTTTACGACAAAGCTTCCCTTCTTTAACCAATTGCAAATCAGAAAATCTTTGAATCTGTGTATGACCCGTAAGCCCCCACTTCAAGATATTCTGCCTTTTTAGGCCAAACCAATGTATAACCTCCATATATTCATTTATGATTTTGCCTATAACTTCTGTTTTCCTGAAATTTACCCCTTCTGTTAAAAACCCTTACCTGCAAGCCACTGGGGAGTCTGAGTCTTAAGTGTGAGCTGCTGTGTTCTCCTCGCTTGGCACTCTGCAAATAAAACACCCTCTTTTCTCCCACTGCATAAACTCAGTGTGCATGTTTGGCCTGACTGCACTGGGCAAGCAGGCCCTCGTTCGGCTAAGAATTTTAAAACAGAAAGTACCTCAGTCTATTCCTGGAAATAATTCAGGTGGCTTTTAGATGGTAACTTATTCAGGCCTGTATTAGTCTGTTCTTAAACTATTGTAAATAACTACCTGAGACTGGGTTATTTATCTAGAAATGAGATTTAATTGACTCACAACTCCGCAGGCTTGACAGGAAGCGTGACTGGGAGGCCTTAGGAAACTTACAATCATGGCAGAAAGCGAAGCGAAAGCAGGCACCTTCTTCACATGGCAGCAGGAGAGAGGGAGAAAGAGTGAAGAGGAAAGGGCCACACAACTTTTAAGCCATGAGATCTTTGAGAAATCAGTCACTATCATGAGAACAGCAAGAGGGAAATCCGTCCCCATGATCCAATCACCTCCCACCAAGCCCCTCCTCCAATTCGACGTGAGATTTGGGTTGGGGACACAAATCCAAACTCATATCAAGGCCTGATTGTATCAGGAGCTAACTGGTTCTGAGAATCTTCTAATCCCGAGCCTCTGGTAAGCAAGGAACATTGACTACTGACAACAAATAATGCTTTTGTTCTAATTCGTTTCCTAACTTGCAAGCAAGTAGTGATAAGAGGGAATGGACAAAAATGGAGTTTTCAAAAGTAAGTTCTAGCCACGGGGTAAGTAAGCCTTGCTTCCTCTCCAGCTTCAGAATCCTTAAATGACTTTGGCTAAACTGCAAAGTTTCATGTGGCTCCATTTCTTTATTTGTAAATGGCTTTGGTATTTTATATTTTGCAGTTATATATTTATTATCTTGTAGTTAGCTTAAGAGTTCTCACTGTTCTTAGTAACATTTTCTTTTTTATTATAATTACAAAACATATCTATGGTCTCTTTAATAATGTTTGACAATAAAAGAAAAATACACAAAGAAAATAAATTTTAAAAATATTACCCAAGGGCAGGGCACAGTGGCTCATGCCTGTAATCCTAGTACTTTGGGAGGCTGTGATGGGCGGATCATGAGGTCAGGAGATAGAGACCATCCTGGCTAACATGGTGAAACCCCGTCTCTACTAAAATACAAATATTAGTGGGGCGTGGTGGCCGGCGCCTGTAGTCCCAGCTACCCAGGAGGCTGAGGCAGGAGAATGACATGAACACGGAAGGCAGAGCTTGCAGTGAGCTGAGATCGCGCCACTGCACTCCAGCCTGGGAGACAGAGCAAGACTCTGTCTCAAAAGAAAAAATAAATAAATAAATAAAAATAAAAATGTTATCCATGAAGTCCCATCACCCAAGGAATACGTGCCATGCAATTTTTAAATGGGTTTCTTTACTGTCTCTTTGATTCTGAGCTCCAGCAAATAGAAAACTGAAGTTCTGAGAAGCCAGAGCTCGTCTGAGGCAACACTGTGAATATGGAATTTCCCTTCTATTTTGTTTGAGTTAAGGAATGCATTTGGATGCAAGTTACCAACAAAAAACCTACCAGTAATGACTTAATCAAAGAAGGGAGGGTTGCTGCTCACATAATAAGGAATTGGAAATCGGTAGGGCAGGATTGAGACACTGGCTCAGGGATGCACCAGGAACTCAGGTTCTTTTCTATGCTGTATTATTCTAAGCAAGCTGGAATTTATTCCCAGGCTAGAAGGTATCCTTTTATTTAAATTGAAATAAATAAAAGCTTTCTCAGAAGCCATCCCTTGCAGACTTCTGCTTCCAACATGCAGTCAGAACTGGGCCACAGAGCTCAGTGATGTCATGTGGGATAATGTGGATATCTGGCTTCCCAGCCTCTAGAGTAGAAGACAAGGAAAGGTTTAGCAGCAACTTTTAGGTAGCCAAACAGCAGTATCTGTTGCACACACCTATCAGTTTCCAATTTCCAAAATCATTTACATTTGAGTTATACTTTTTTTTAATTCTAATGCTCTGTTTTCACTTAGTACATCATGAACATTTCATGTCAACATTATACGCAGTTACTCTACAGCAGATATCAGCAAGCTATGACCTAAAAAGCAAAGCCATCCCATTGCCTGTTTTTGCAAATAAACGTATTGAAACACACTCACACATCACTCATTCTTACACATTGTCCATGGGTGCTTTTGCACTACAGTGTCAGAGTTGAATATTCTGATAGAGACCGTAGGGTGGGCAAAGCCTAAAATACTTACTGTCTGTTTTGCAGAAAAAGTTTGCTGACCTTAATTCTACAGCATTGTTTTTAATGGATGCAGATTTTTTCATACAATGGATGGATAGAGACGGATCGCTTATAAATGATCTAACCAATTCTCTACTTTTCAAAATTGAAGTTTTTCTAGTTTTCACCATTTTTAAGAAAGTAATGATGAACATCAATGTACGTAAATTTTTGCATGTCTAATTATTTTTATAGGAAACAAGGGAATATACTTCAGTTGTTAACAGTGTATTCTCTAGAGTTTGGCTGCTTACGTTCAAATTCTGACTCTACCACTTTGTTAGCTGTGACCTTGGGTAAATTATCTAACTTCCATGAACCTCAGTTTTCTCTTTTGCTGTTCTAATGGGAGTATAGAAATAGCTTATCAACATCTTAATTTGCATTTTCCTAATGGCTAGTGATGTTGAACATCTTTTCATAGACTTATGTGTCATCCATAAATCCTCTTTGATAAAATGTTCATTTTATAGCACATTTTCCTATCAGATTGTTTTTTCTTTTACTGTTGAGTTTTAACATCTCCTTGTATATTCTAAATAAGAGTCAGATATGTGGTTTACAAATATTTGCTCACTGTCTATAACTTATCTTTTGATTCTCTTAACAGGGTCTCCTGCAAGGCAAATATTTTAAATTTTGATAAGGCTCAACTTACCGATTTTTTTTCATTTATGGATTGTGCTTTTGGTGTCATGTTGAAGAACTCCTCATCAAGCCCCATGTCCCACAGATTTTTTTCCCATGTTCTAAACATTTTATAGTTTTATTTTGCTTTTAAATCTGATTCATTTTGGGTTATTTGTTTAAGCTGTGAGGTTTTGTTGTCTAGATTGGTTTGTTCATTATTGCTGGAAAAAAAAAAAGGCTGTGGAAGACAGACAGCTGTATTTTCTTAAAAAAAATCTGCAGACTGGGGAGGCACAACTTTCAATATAAGTGAAAATGTGCTCTCCTAAGAACAAAGGGAGGGTTTGGCTTAAACAGGGAAAGTTTCTCATCCCAATTCTCAATCAGGTCCACTTATGCAAATGAAGGATTTAAACTTGTTAAAATCTGATTGGGTGGCTTCCAAGCCCCAAACTAGAAGTCTCTGTCAGATAGTTCCTTGGCCGGGTGGTGGGGACAGGGTGTTTCTGGCCACAGTTGATCTAGGCACCACCAGAAACTGGTTTGGCTTGATCATACAAAGGGAGGTCCTGCAACACTTTGGCAACACTTTTCTGAGAACACTGACTATATGACACCACCCCCTCACCCAGCCATGGCTGCCTGGTTCTGTTTTAACTTTGAGCACCTCTGCTGGTTACAGAGAATCTGTTTTATCTGTTGGCCAGGAACCTACCTTAACTCTATCAATGTGGACTCGTGGATTCTTATTTTATTCAATTACTGTTATTATTCATTTTGTGTACACCTTTAATCCAGAAATTCTCCTTCTAAGACTTTTCCCAAAGGTAATAATTAGTATCCCATCACTACTTTTTTTTTTTCTCTAAAAGTGCCTTGGCTCCTCATACCTCTCTATTCTTACACATAAACTTTAAAATACTCTATTTTACTTTGTTGAGACATGTTTTACATAGCATAAAATTCATCAGTTTGAAGTATACAATTCAATGGACTTTGGTATATTTAAAGACTTGTGTAACCATCATCATGGTTTCATTTTAGAACATTTTCATCACTCCCCCCACCAAAAAAAAAAAGGGGGGGGAAGAACCCTTTGTGCACACTTGCAGTCACTCCTCAATCCCATCCCAACCCCCGGGCAACTACTAATCTAGTTCTGTCTCTCTAGATTTGCCTTCTCTAGACTTTTACTACAAATGGAGTGATACATTCCAATATGTAGCTTTTTGTGACTGGTTTATTTCACTGAGCAGAATGCTTTTGAAATCATCCATGTTGTGGCAAGTAATCATAATCCATTTCTTTTTATTGTTGAGTAACATTCCATTGCATGGATATGTCACATTTGATGATTCATTCACTAGTTGATGGGTATTTGAGTTGGTTCTACTTTGTAAGCTACCATGAATAATGCTCTTATGAATATTCACTTACAAGTTTTATGTGAAAATTTGTTTACATGTCTCTTGAGTAGATCCCTAGAATAATGTTGATAAGTTAAAAAGACAAATCCAATCAGATATTGATTGGAATTGCATGAAACAAAAGGAATAATTGACATGTTTACAATATTGGTTTTCTATTCAGAAATAAGGCATTTTTCTGTATTTACTCAACAGTTAGAGAACCTCCTTCTAGTTCTTCTTGCTTATATAGGCTCCTTGATTAACAGGATGCTGTCTAATAATTTTAATGTATTTTTTGATACTCCCTTTTGCCCACCAATCTGTTCACTGTCCAGTACATGGAAGGAGTGCAATAGATAACTGGCCAGTCACTTTCTTTGGTGTTAAGGATGCAGCAGTGAACGAGATGATGTAGCTGCTCTTGTTGAGCTTACTTTCTAGCTAAATAAAGGAAGAATTTACCTGAAATCTTAAAATAGGTGAAGAGTTGTGAAGCAGTGGTAGTAGTTAGTGAATGAGAATGAGAAATGGTGGAATTCTAGGTTCTAGGGTGCCATGGCCATCTTTTCCACCTAGAATGTCTCTGAGATACAAATCACCCACATTGTTTTAGACTAGCATGCAACTAAGGTTTTGTCCAGCTCTTCAAGCACATAGTACTGGGAAGATCTATGACAAAGATCTATGTCGTCTTTGCTAATTGTAGGACACGAGGGAAGAATTGGTGAGCCACACTCTCAGAAATTAAGTTAACTGCAATAAAGCCAATGCAACTTCTATTTACAATCTCATCAGTTTGTAAGATCTTGTAATCCCTGTAATTCCTCAGGTGTATTATTTACATTATGCAGGCTACTGGCTCATGAGATTGACAGCAAAACTCTAAAAAACGTTGCTGCATTTAGTTGGAGGATATGAGAAAAATGGTAGCCTAGCCAGGAAAATGCCCACAGGGGAGAGTGCATGGAGGGAATCTGTCACAAGTAGAAAGCTAGCAGAGTTCCTTGGCCTGCTAGAAGAAGAAAAGAAACACCCAGAGAGGCTGTGTAGATGAAGAACAGGGGCTCACATGGGAAGAAGTGCTTCCACCAGAGGCACAGGGTTGATAACCATTCTGCCTGAGAATCCTACCAAGAGTGGGGGCTTCAGGAAGAACAGCCTCCAAAGCCTCCTAGAGAGTTTTGCAAACAACTAGTCCATCATGATCACCCTTACACAGAGATACTGTGTTGAAAAAGTTAGATAATCTATTGAATGAACACTAATAATAAAACGCTGAAGACAGAAATACAATAGAAGTGTTTGAACTCCATGTAAGCGTATCACCTGGCTTAGGTAGAGAAATATTTCATAAAATACTTCTTCAAAAATAGACTCAAAGTGGGTTAACCTCTTTTTCTGTCTTGAAACAATACAGGCCCCTAGGTACTTGTCCCTCTGTGGATAATGAGATCTTGAATACAGATAACTAGAAGATTAATTCCCCTTGTGATCCTGAGCTTCTGCAGGTTCACTAATGACCAGGAGGAGGGAGTAAACAGTACCCTAACAAACGGTGAGACAAAACGAAGAAGGTGTCATAGACACCGTAAAGATAGAAAAATGATAGCAAAGGGTTTGTTTTCCTAGGATGAAGAAAATGCACTAGGAAAAACCAAATGACATTCAGCTGGGAAAAAAATGCCAACTAATACCTCTGGGGTATTGTCTAGAGAAACAAGGTAGTTAATGAGCCAAATAAACCTGAAAAGCCATGTTGCTGAAAGAAGCTAGAAAGAAAGCAGGTAGGTGTTTGCAGTGTGATTGCAAAGGTCAATATGTTAAGTAGCAAACAAAAATAATGGCCAAAGACAGAGATTCTTAGTACCTAACCATTCAATAGCTAAGACCATGTTTTTTAAAATTACATTCTTTGAGAAATACTGGTTTTCCATAACTAGGTCAAGATGTCCCATGGCTCAAATAGAATGAGTGTGTTCTTTTCCAATTTTTAGGAAAAATAATGTTATCAGACAAAGGTTCATAGCTTTAAGGTTTTCTTCTATAAGTATTCCTTGCATGTTTGATGTGTACTATATTTCTATGTAAGAATCGAATGTCAGATGGTTTGTGATAGATTCAATCAAAATCATATGTGAATTTATTTTAAGTTTGATATGTCACAACATTCCAAGAAGCACTCTGAGATTTTCAAACGTCCCACCTCCTGAAGAGATTTGCAAATCGCTACTCCAACTGGAGACAAAGTACAAACCCAAACCAGTAGCTTCTGTGTGTTGTGGGACATTGTAATTTTACCATGTTTTGTATAAGCCAATGTTTCTGGTTGCACAAGAGAAGCAGAAAAAGTGGGCTAATGAGCATTACCTAAAGGACCTATCCCTAGTTTCCACAGCTGTAAGTGAGAATATGAGGGTTCGGAGAACAGGAAGGAATCTTAAAAGCCAGCTAGTACTTTTTTAAACCACATCATTTGATACCAACTATTCAACATTATGCATCATTTAAATAGTGCATTAATATGTATTGGGTCCAACAGGTTATGCAATATGCCCTTGAGATTTTCATGGCTGAAAAAGCAAAGAAGGAATGAAATTATCTAGTTTGACTTTCTGTATCCTTTAAATATTTATTGAAATGTCCTATTTAGGACATTTCAAGTCTCCCCCTCACCTGTGAGGTGAAGAGATCACCCAGGGAAAAGGTTCAGTGCTTTCACATGGTTTAGAACCTGTCTTGCTTAGAGACAGAAACTAGCTGACATTTTGATATCTCCACGGCCCAGTAGAGACAGGAACAGAAAATCAGAGCACCAGCTCCATTGATGAAATCCTGCAGTCTTGTAACTTCCTCAGAGGTGAGCAGCATGGCCCCTGACCCCAGTCCAGCCGGGATTCCTCACCTCACCTTCCGCTGTGACAGGCTGCAGGGCAATTCCTTTACTGCTTACAAAACGAAAGCTGCAGAAATTCTCTGAGTTCCCACATTTCTAGAATAAGCCATTAAACAGATCTGTGTTCTGATGAGTAAGCTCTTGAGGTAACTGCTGTAAATTGTGATCTTTTCTCATTCTCCTCCCTTGGGTTGTGGATTCTTAGTCTTGATCATATATATGTACTTATCTCTGTAAATGGAAAAAACATTTCCTGAAACCCTTCACTGCCCTGAAAAAAGTGGAGCTATAACACTGATTAGTATCAAATTTCCAGAAAGTATAATCTTTCTATCATTGCATTAATATTAATGTCATCAAAAGTCAGAAGCTATAAGTGATTGGGAAGAACCTGGAGGAAATCTGTGACACAGCCTCTTTGTAACATGAATATATTAAGCTCTTATACAATGGGCTGTAAGTAAATACCTCTCTCTCTCCCTCTCTCTGTAAATTTTTCAACAATCAAGCCCTGACCTTTGTGGGCCATGGCTTTGGAAAATAATGAAATTCAGAAACATTTTGAAATATTATCTCTGATTTTTCTGCATATCATTTTCCAATACACCATATCATTATTTTGCCTCTGTAGAGAGCTATGTAATCACTTCACTTTGCCTGTCAAGAAGTGATGTTGGCATCTTTCTCATTGGAAAGAAATATTTGTGATGTTTTTCCGATGTATTGATACTTTAATCTTCTTTAGTGTAAAGAAGCCAGCTCAGTTTGTAAGATTTTATAGAAATTCAGGACTAAATTTAGTGTGAAAAATGTTGTGTGTATTTTTCCTTCTGAGAATATACACGTGTGTGTGTGTGGTATACACACATACTACTTACTACTTTAGAGCATTTTAATCGTTTAACGTATCTTTTATGGTTGGCATAAGATCAGAAGAGTTTCACTGGATAAAAGCATGCCATCAATTTTGATTTACTCATTTTATATATTAGATATATATATGCTATGTGATGATAATTTGGGAGAGGCAGTTTTCACTTTCGCTGTGACTCTGTATTTACACCCCTAAAGAATGTAAATGTCTTACAGATGTTGCCATGGGGTCATCCGAAAGGTGTGTGCAAAAAGAATTGTTGGCACTACTTCAAATGTGAAATTTCATGTCACAGTGTGACCCTTTGGTCCCTTACACATGAAGTTACATGTTTAATAACTCGGCAGTGGAGATTTCCAAACACTGCGGGGATACTAGAGGCCCACCCCCGATTCCTAAACGGTGGGACTCAGAGGATGCTCCAATGGCATGGGTGTGAGATGTAAGGAAACCTAAGCCTAGTGCAAAATGCAATTGCTCTCAGAGGGTAAGGCTCGGAAGATAAGGAGGTGAGAGAGTGGAGACCAAGAAGCCACTGCTGCTTGGCTGGGACTCATTCAGAACTACGAAGCATTCTGGGGAACCATCACGTATCTTTCAGATCTGACCCAAACTTCATAGGTAGTGCTTGACCTCGACTGCATCTCCAGTACCCAGCATAGTGCCCGACAGGGAATGGCCACTCTGTAACTATTCACCATCATCATCACACAACCATTCATGTCTAAATAATACTTTACAGGCCTCATTGCCTATACCCCAAGCAACATCTACAGTGGCAGCTCCATGATTTCTGCATGGAATCGGCTTAGGGACAGTGATATGTACCTAGCCAGTACTCATCTTTTTCTTCCATCTAGTCACTTGGCGGGGCCCTGTAGGGACAGTGGAGACGAGGCGGGACCAGACTGCCCCTTCTCTACAAATAACTGATGCTGTCACTGCCACTGATGATCTCATTTCTTCCTCACAACTACCCTGAAAAAGAGTTATAAGTCACCCTCATAGGCAATACAACTATATGCAGAGACTTAAGTAACCTGCTTAAGGTCATATGATTGGAAGGGGCTTAATTACTCAGGTACAAATGGCCTAAACCCAAAGAGTAATCCCAAAGTAGAGTAAATTTGATCTCCCGGAAAGCTGAATTAAGGCCCCAAATTCACCACGCCTGTTTCCTAAACAGATCCACAGATCTGAAAAAACCCACCAAATTTTAACTTTCCTCTTCTACTTGAGCTAAAAACCACATGCTGCTGCCCTATGTAAGAAACATACATTTAGCCACAGGTGTCACAGACCTCCAGGTTCACTATTTGAAACACACATTTAAAAGCAAGTTATTCTTTCTCACACACACACAGCGCTCCACAAGCCTAGGATGGTAAAGATGGGGACCATTTAAATTCTGTTACCCTATCCCTCAAATGAGAAGATTAGACTACAGCAGTGGTTCTTGAGGTTTAATGTGCATGCAGATCACCTGAGCATATTGTGAAAATGAAGATTTGGAATCATCAGCTTTGCAATGGACCCCAAGATTCTACACTGCTAACCACCTCCCAGGTGGCACTGACGCTGCTGGTTCTTGGATTATAATTTGAGCTTTAAGTACCTTAAGGTCCCTTCCCACTCTACGTTTCTTACCATCTCTGTCAATGGCACACGTAGCTGCCTGCTACCTAGGCCATCATGTCTTCCCTGCCACCTTATGTGGCCCCGTACACCAATCAAAGAGGTTATGCCCCATCCTACCCCTTCCCGCCACTCACCCAAATCCATGCCAGGTCAAGCTGGGGATCCAGACTCATGAAGTATTCCCTAATTTTCTCCCTCAATGATCTTTCTCTTCTTTTTTTCCCAAGATGTACTGATGAATCTAATTAGATTATATGCTAATAACACTGTGTCCTTCATTATTTTTTCCCCAGGAATACTTTCAAATGATCAACTCCTTTTCAGCTTTCAGTTCTCAGTGGAACGACACTCCTCGGAGAAGCCTTCCCTGAATTCCCAATCTAAATTGTTCTCTCTTGCTGCCCGTGTGACCAGTCACAGCAACCTCTTTTCATTTCTTCGTACCACTCACCAAGATTTGAAAATTTCTCACTTGTTTATTTGTTTTTTATCTCACACCCCCACCACTGAGAGTGACCCTGTTTGCACAGATCACCACTACTCTATCCCTAGTGCCTAGAATGATAACGATAACACAGTAGATACTCAGTAAATATTTGTTGAGTGAATGATGCAGGAATCATAGAGTGTGGTACACAGAGGTGCTTAAGAAAATCCTTACTGGATGAATCAGAGCTCTGCCACCGGAGTAGCAATCCTGAAATTGCTACTTGGAATTCTTAGGTTTCTGTCTTTACTTTTGAAAACTAGCTCTTTATCTGTGTGTTTCCTTTTTCCTGTGGTGTACACACAGCAGCTCACATCACAATTAATTTTGAAAGCAGATCAGATAGGTGAGCAAATAGCTCTCAGTAGGACAAGTTATCTC
The DNA here is from genome assembly GCF_000951035.1 of Colobus angolensis palliatus. Lineage (NCBI taxonomy): Eukaryota > Metazoa > Chordata > Mammalia > Primates > Cercopithecidae > Colobus > Colobus angolensis. The sequence goes on along the minus strand of NW_012117932.1, from coordinate 7,492,114 downwards.
TCCATAGCACTTGTAGATTATACAAAATTATATGAACGACATTAGTGTGGACATTTAGGATACGTTTTGGGAACACAGGGCACATTTAGCTGCGGGTCTCATCTTGGCTGTTCCACTGATGGAGCCCTCCCAGCAAAGTTTTCTCCAAGCTCAGCTTTGATGTGCTTTCAGGCCTGCCAACAAACTCTAGTTTCTCATCTCAGACCTCAATTATTTCGCAAGAACCGCACAGAATCCAGCTTTGATGGTGTACATGAAAAATGGTAGAAAATTCAGGCTACTGGAGAAAACTGAATGTATAAAAATGAACCCCACTTACTAGAGACAACTACCCCTGGTAGGTCTCTCACTGAGAAAGACAAATGAATGGGGCTGAAGACAGAGATGGCAACTGTCATTGCTACATGCTATTGACCTGGAATGGAGGCAGCAGAACCTGACTGATGTGTTCTAAGGGCGGCTATTTAGATCTTGCACCATTTGTTTTTTCCACTGTTTCTGTGGTGGAGGTGTTTGGGCTTGAACTTTGATTCCTCTCGGAAATACAAGAAATGGACTTGATCCTGACCTTAACACTAGCCTAAGTTTACCCTTGGTTTCAAAGCTGAAGTTCTTGAAAGTGAGTTGAGCTCTATCTCTTCAGAAGTTCATTTGTGGGACCCTGGGGACTGGATGCAGGAGCAACTGCCCGTCCCTCTAGCATGGCATTGTTCCATAGGAAAGGGCTAGAAACACAAACCATGCAACCCCTAACTATGAGAAATACCAGGGCTAAGCCCAGTTCGGCTTGGAAACACTATCCTCAGGCTTTGAAGTTCTGTTGTTCCATCCAGGCTTTGCTTGTGTTTTCTTTTTCTGCTTATTCTCTTCCAAAATAAACTTAATGTTGCATTTCATGTTTTCTTTCTTATCAAGCCCTTTTGTCCTTTGCATGTTCCATGAGAAAATTGAGAGACTATCAGGTACAACTGTGGTGGGGTCGCAAATAACATATAGGATGCCTAGTTAAATCCGAATTTTAGGTAAACAACGAATAGTTTTTTAGTCGAAGTGTATCCCATGCAATAGTTTTATCTGCTAAATCTAGTGACTCTAGTTGTATGCCTATTGTTTTATTTTGTCATGCTTTTTTGTCATTTTGATTTTTATTGGCAGAGGTATGAAAAGGGTAAAGAAGGAATGAAGAGAAGTGATTTTGTATCCTGTTTTTGAGCTGGGGTTGACCGTTTCTGTCTTCTTAGGTAGAGATGTCATACAAAGCCTCGAAGGTCCTTTCTACGAAATCTTCCAACTTCTGGTCTGAAGAATGTCTCTTGGTTGTGTTTTTGCAAATTTCTAATTTGACTACAGTGTGCCATGAGTTTGAAATCTGAGTTCTTGAGCAAATTGAAATTAAAGGGTCCGGGTTAATTGCAAAATGAGCAAAGTTGCAATGGAGAAAGTGTTTTCATTCTCATATGGAGCAAGCTTTCTGGAGTGACACTGGACCTATGTCATGTGGGTAGGAGTAGTTCAATCACAACAGCTGATCCTGTAACCCTACTTCAGAGATAATAAGTACAGATACAGTTCCATGTGGACCCCAGAAAATAGGAATGGAACAGGAGAGTGAGGGTATCAAGCTGGGAGATGTTAGGACCAATAAGGTGATAGCTAAGTGTAATGAGTGCTTACTATGTGCTAAGCATTAGCCTACACTGACTACACTCCTTAAATCTTTACTACAACGCTATGAATAGGGTATCAGTGTCATTATCCCCATTACAGATGGGGAAACTGAGGCAGACAAGATTAAGTAATTTAGTTAGTGGAGGAGATAAACTGGCTCCAGAACTCACAACACTAAACTACTTACTTCTGCAGCCTGTACTATTAAACTACTTACTTCTGCAGTCTGTACTATCTGTGAGAGAAAGGTGTGTGCAGAGGCAGGAGTTGCTGAGCTGTTGGTATAAGCAGACTCCCCTTCTCTGGCACACTCCTGGAGACCAAGAAGGTCCTGTGTGTGCCCATGGCAGGCCACTGTCTTCCCCTACACAGCCCTGGGAGCACAGGCAGGTGAGTCAAGCACACCAGGCTAGGTTGGTGAAATGATCAGGGAAGTAAATGAGATGTGAATAAATTATGAGACTGAATAAATTATATAAGGATTCTTTTTAAGAAAGAGCAAATGAAAGGTTGCAGGTCAGAATTTAATCCAACTAAGCTAAGCTAATCTTTATCCTCTTCTCTTTTTTTCCCAGGGCCTTCATTACACTCCCTGCTACAAGGTCAGAAGGTTGTGCCGAGCTCCAAAATCTGGAGGCACTAGTGGATTATTAAGATTAGGTAGCCATAGCCCCTCAGTCCTCAGCATGGTGAAAGTGCGGTCCCACAATCTCAGAAATCATCCAAACTGAAATGGCCAGTGAAATTAAAAGGAAAATAACTCCAGAAGGGCCAAGAGTATCCTTGTTCCTTTAAAAGTAACTCTACATAACTTGAAAGCCCCTGGGAATGTATGTTGATTCTGTATTTACAGAGGGGATAAAGGACTCCACTGGAAACAGATGTGATCTGTTTGATTTCCTCTGATACCATGAGCTGAAAACAAAGAAAATTACTAAGCGTGATAACACTCAGGTTAAATAAAACAGTTCAAAGTTCCAAAAAGCCCAATTTGGAAGGAAGCCTTTGAGTCATAAGCTATAAATTTTGTTGCAATCATCAACATAAGAAAAAACTAGCTATGTCCCAAGGCCCTTTGTCTAGAAAAAAATTCTTTTCTTCTCCAAATCCCTCAAATGAGTTTTAAATGTGCAAATGATGGCTATAATTTACACAGAAACTTGAAACCATTAGCAGTTTAATCCACCTAAAATCCTAATGAAGTTCTGCAGTATTATTATTCCTGTTTGTACAGCCCAGCAAACAGAGGATACGAACTGCCACCCATAGACTCTGGCAGCTAGCTGTGCAATGAAATGAGACTGTAGGCCCAATCTTTGTACAAAATACCAGATTATTATTGGTATTCAAGAGATCTGGAGGTTCAGAGCCAAAAAGGCTTTAGAAAACGACAACTAGATCTTATTATTTCTCCTTTGCAGTGATTTCTCTAAAAAGAAACAACCCAATGTGGGATTTAAAACTTTCCCTTCATTACGGTTTGTTTTCTAACAGCCTGAATCTGAGCAGGAACAGGTAGGGGGAAGGCGGTAGGTTCCGGACACCCTGATCATCATTCAGATTCGTTATTTGCTTGAAAAGGGTGACAGAGGCCACCTTTCCAACAGGTGAATGCAGGGTTGCCTTTTAGAAATCACTTCTGCTTGGTTCCCTCCTGTCCCTCACCGTCTCTATCCCATCTCTTAGATCACTGTTCACATTTACATCATTGAACTTGTAAATTTTTTGTCTTTATTGTTCTTTTTGAAACGCGTCTGCTCTAGATTTAAGCACAAGTGAATGCTGTGTATGTGGGGAACAATCTTGTAACAGGAGCTGTGGGCAGCAGAGCCCTCCTGTGTGGGTTTTGTGGACCCCTGAGCAGCAAAACTCAGAATATGTAACACCCACCCAATTTTGTCTGGATCCAAAATTTCAGACAGCACTTGCTTCATCTGCTCTTCTGTTCCTTTCTTCCTGAATCCTGGCTGCCTCATTTCAACAGATAATTGAAATCTTTCTCACTTTCTCAATAATCTTTGGGGAAATTCCACTTTGAAATTATCTTTTCCCTGTCATTTTTACTTTACAGTTCAGAGGACAGGGATGAGCTAGGAAACAGGATCTCTCTCTCTCTCTCTCTCTCTCCTTCTCTCTTTTTTAAATGACGTAGGGAGTTTGGACATCCTCCCTACCCCCACCTCCCCTCTTTGATTCTAACCCGGATTTCTGGAGAATTATAGTTTTCCTTTTAACGCTTGCTGATTACCGGACCGGGAGGAGCAGGAGGGGCTGCTGCCCAAGGAAGAGCCCGGGAGCCCATTCTGATCTCCGAGGAGCCCCAGCTGCCGGGTCCCGGTCAGGCTGGTCACAAAGCCCGGCGGGGCTGAAGCGCGAGCACATCTGACAGCGCCTTCCACGCGTCCCGCGGTGCGCCCGGCTCGGCGGGGGCGGCTCCACTCCGCCGGGGCCCGAGTTCGTTGGGGGACAACTTACTGTGCTGGCCGAGCATCCACACTGCAAACTCCCAAGCGGGAGGGGGAAAACAACCCAGGCTGTGCCGTGCCGAAGAGTAGAGGCAACAAAAGACCGAGACACGAGGGGAGGGAGGCAGACACGGAGGGAACGCGGACTCTGGCCCCTCGCTCCCCGAGAGCGCCCCTCGGATGCTGCTGGGGAGACCCTCCAGGCCTCTCTTTGGGGCCTCTGGGGCCCGCGGCTCAGACAGGTAGTTGGAAGAAAGAAGAACAAAGCTGCCCGCGGAGGCAGGCGGCGGTCTCGGGGCGCCCCGGGGCGGGAAGA
>NW_012117932.1:7483314-7487205 GCF_000951035.1 Colobus angolensis palliatus | reverse complement strand
AGAGGTGGGCTCCGAGGCGGGATGCGGGATGCAGAGGACCTGACACTTCTTGGAAACTCTTGGAAATGGCTCCCGCCACAGCGCCGGAGGGGGCTGCGAGTCTGGGGCGGGCGCTCGCCCCTGCGGGGCTGCTGAGCCGCGCTCGGATGCAGGGCCCGGGGGCGCTGTCCCTGCGCTCCGCCGTCGGCTCGGGCTGAAAAAGTTTCTCCATGGTTCCTTTGTGTCGCCCGAGAGCCCGTTCGCCGGCCCCGACCTCCCTCGGTCTCCCTGGGTAAGTGAGCGATCTTGTGTGCGGAGAGTGCTGCCATTTTGAGCAATTCTGCCAGTCCCCGGCCCCTGGGGGCCCCTCCCCGCCCCTCGGGTCCCCGAACCCCCGCGCCCTGGGCTAGGGTTCGGGGAGAGGCTTTTTTCCTGGGCTGGCTACACGGGATGCGCTGCCCAGAAAAAGCTAGTTCCAGATTGCTCTCACTTCGCTGCTGCCTGTCTTCTTTCCAGAGGCGAACTCCCAGCTGCTGCACTCATGTGACTCCGGCCAACATCAATAAGCAGACCAAAGCCAGGGGCCAGGGGGTCGCCGCCCTGCCAGTGAGGGACCGGGGGTCGAGGACCTGGGTTGGGTGCCCGGCACAGCACAACGCTCCCAGCCTGTGGGCTCCGAGCCTCCGAGCCTCAGAGTGGGGCTTAATCCATCATGAGCGGAGAACTTGAATGTCTCTCTTGGAAGCAGTTGTATTTTTAGACCTCCCTCCTTTGCTTCCCCCATCCTCCATTCTTTAACCACGGTAAGACCAGCTCCAGGCAGTAAACTGAGAGGACAGCCAAGCTTGACTGCTAAGTTTGTTTTCTTTCATTAGGTATAAAGGAAAACCTCAAAGGTGGGTCTCCCGTGGCATCTGACCTTTGTCTGTATTTCGTGTCAGATGGTGACACATTAAAAGGGAGTACAGCCTTCAACAGAGCTGAAGGAATAATAAACGAGGGAGTTAATTACTAGACATTAAACTCATTTTAAAGATGTGCGATAAAGGACTGTTGAAATCCATTCCTTACATTCTACCGGAGCCAAAGCTGCTTTGCTGAGGAGAAATCCAAGTGAGTTTCCCCCTCCCCCAAGACATCCAGCCTCCTGGTGCACCTGATCAATGCCCAACCAAACATGTAGCCTTTCTTCGGTGGGAGAGCCACCCTGCCAACTGAGTCTGAGTTCGCTTCTAAAAAAATATCTGGTCCTTAAAGCCTTCTTAAGATAACCACGGATCTCCGGATTATTTAAGATGCTGGATTCCAAGGATCACTTAAAACAACAGTCTCTATATTACAACTACATAATAAATGTGCCTGTTTATTTGGGATGAGAGATAGACAATATATATTTTTTTCAATCTGTACTCACTGGTGCAGCTTAAAGGTTTATAGATGTATTCTCTATACTGACCCCTCTCTTATCTACCTGGTGATTCTCTTTACTGAAACCCAACTAAGTCCCAAAGAGATACTGATTTGCAAACATTATAAAGAGCTGATTACCATTTGCATTCCCACTGATGGAGAAAAGATCCTGCCTATATTGATATAATGGAGGAACTCAAGGGCCAAAGCCTTTCACCCAATCACCAATTAAAAGCAAAATTCTACCTACCACATATTTTCAAGGGGGAATTTATTCTACAACATGAATTATCTGACAAAGGATAGAATAGCAAAAGGCTTGGGAGTGATATTGAAGTATTTCATTTCATACAATGTCCTTAATTTTAGCATCTCATAGAAGGGAAAACAACTAATGGGACAGAAAATGTTTTACTCTGGAGATACAGCAAGACTATAATTTTTAGAGGTTGCTGAATAACCACCAATATGCATTTGTGAATTTACCTACCCAGGCTTTATTACAAACAACTAAATAAACTTCCTAAGAGTAATCCATTGATTGTTGCCACCCTCCCTTCCTGAAAATGACCTCATGAGAAAGGGATAAGGAGGGGAAAAAAGCAAAAAACAAACAACAGCAACAAAACAGCTTTGGCTTGGGGGAAATGTCATTCTACAAATCACATATTATGTAGGCTGCTTTACCTAGTTAATTGCCTCCTCATTTGAATACTGGAATTCTGTAGCATGCTCTTGGCCCCTTAATAAGGGGTCAGAAAGCTATTATGGCAGAGTGTTAGTTTTTTTAATTGTAATTTTCCCATATGAGAAAAAAGATCTTTCTCTTGGAGATTCTAGGGGACTTCTCAAATTCCCTGATGAAATCTGGCACATGATACCTTTAAGGGAGTTCCTCTGAGGGAGGAAAGAAGGCCAGAAGGAAGAGCTCAGTTACATAAGCAGTTACCTAAAACTAAATATTCCACCCCAAGAAGCTGTCCAGATGTTGCCGGGAGGAGAGAAGGCTGTGCAAGGGATTTGCTTGCACTTAGCTGTAGGAATAGGCATAGATGGGAGACAACTTTGTGAAGGGATTTATTGTCAGAGTATTGCAATATCTCTGCTGCTTCCCCAGTGATAAACTCACTGTTAATTATCTGAAGTAAATAAACTGCCTGCCAGCCATTATATGACCTTTAATTTTCATCCAGTGAAATAAATTCCTTTGTCTTCATACAGTAGTGACTTTCCTGACTGTTTTAGTGACTTTGGGCCACACATTGACAGATTCCCCAGCTTAGAGAGACTTGAAACTCCTGTGGTAGTTCCCTTGAAAAATCTTCCAATTCCAGAAGGATTACGGGAAAGAACCTTGCCAGGAAGGTCCTTAACCACTACTTTGCGTCCCTACATTTAGGTTTTACTAATGGTTGGAACTCCACTGTTCATTTCAAACCCTCATATTACCCATGGAGTGTGTGGGGGAGATGGGTAGGGAGCGGGGAGAAGAAGGCATACTTCCAGATGGTTTTATCACCACATACTAGTTACTGCAATGTTTTATAACCACCTATTAGTTGCTGCAACTAATAGGTCCCTTCCCTAATGTCTACCTGGCCCCAGCCTCTGTACACGGTCTTCGTTTCAGTTAGTAGGTAAAGGCCCTGGGGTCGGGGGCACACATGGAGTGGGATCTGGGAGTAGGGCAGCTGCAGCGTGAGATGTCACTGCAGCCAAGCCGACACCCTCTGACTGTCTTCCTCTGCTTTGCAGCAGGAGGAGGTGGCTGAGCAGCTAGTGGGCAGTTGGCGCCCTCCCTGAGCAAGCCTCCATCCCAGAGGCTAGTCCTGCAATCCACGAGTTCGCCATGATCGCCACCGGCGGCCTGCTAAGGATTTCCGCCAGAAAGCAGGATCCACTCCGCCCCGCAAGTCAGATCCCCAAGCGCAAGAGGAAAGCCAAAAAGAGGCGCAAGAACGACGTGGTGGTGGTGAAAGGCAAGCTGAAGCTGTGCTCCATCTCGGGGCTCATCGCCCTCTGTGGGATCCTGGTGCTGCTGGTGGGCATAGCCATGGCGGTGGTGGGCTACTGGCCCAAGGCCACGGGAGCCAATCGGGAGGCAGGTAAGCAGCTGCCGCCTGCGGGCAGCAGCCACCACGTCCCGACCACGGCCAACAGCAGCGGCAGTGGCGGCAAAAACCGGTCCAGGAGCCACCCTAGGGGTCCAGGGGGTGTCAACTCCAGTTCCGCAGGCGCGCCCCGGAGCACACCTCCTGCACGAGTCGCCTCCCCTTCCTCCTCCTCCACGTCGGTGGGCTTCTTCTTCCGCATCTTCTCTGGCTACCTGCACTCTGACAAGCTCAAGGTCTTCGGGCCCCTCATCATGGGCATTGGCATCTTCCTCTTCATCTGTGCAAACGCGGTCCTCCACGAGAACCGGGACAAGAAGACCAAAATCATCAACCTGCGGGACCTCTACTCCACAGTCATCGACGTGCACAGCCTCCGCGCCAAAGACCT
>NW_012117932.1:7469146-7482464 GCF_000951035.1 Colobus angolensis palliatus | reverse complement strand
AAGCCGCCTCCCCCTCGCCACCCCTGCGGCCGGAGGGCTCGCCCCCCACCAGGCGGGACTCGGGGAGCTCCCAGTCGGATGACCCATCCAGCAGCAATAAGGGCTACACACCCCTGCGGGAGGCCGGCACCTCCTCCGAGTCGGTCTTGGACTCAGTTGCGGGTCAAACGCGAGACTCTGTGGCCGCCCCCGTTCCGGGTGCGGAGCAGAGCTCCCCGGAGGGTGCCAGCCAGGAGCCACCCACGGCCGAGCAACCTCAGCCGGTGCAGAGGCAGTTTACAAACAAGGAGAAACTCTTCATGATTTCCAGGTCTCATGCCATAGGGGTAGAAGAAGGAGAACTGGAAAGCACGGGCATTTAGAGAAAGGGGTGAGGTGGGGGGAGGAGAGAGAAAATGGGAGAAACGCCCACTTGAATCAGTGCATTAACAGTTCCCTGTCTCTTTTGTGGACTGATCCGAGGACATCGTTCAATATCCAAAGAGCTGCAGAATGTTATCCTTGAATTGCGTCCACAAGATTCCTGTAGATAACTCCAAGGATTTTGTTTTTGTTTTTTTTTTTAAACAAACTAGTCTTTTTATGTCCGATGGTGATTGTATGTCCAATGAAAACCAAATGTATTAAAAGGTCAGCAATCTAGTCCATTAGATAAAATTCTTTCAATTTTCTTAGGATCAAAACAATATATTTTTGACAGTAAATGTGCACTTTACTCCAATTTTTTTTGAATCCCTAATTTCCCGACCCGTGTCCTCTGCGCTGGTTTTGCCCCTAGCTGCTTGCGAATGGCAGGCTTTTTTCTCCCTCCCTTTGCAGAACATAGAAGAGTTTGTCTCAGTTCTCTTAGAATTGATGTTACTAACTGAAGTTAAAGCCAAAAGCATGAATAATTCAGGAAAGAGCACTTTCCTTGCCCCACTCCACTCTGCTCACCCAATCCCCAAAAGCTTCTTCCTTTTTTAAACAGGTGTGTACGTTTTGCTACTAGGGTATGTGGTGGAGACTGGAGGGGGCCAGGAACTAGATGGACTGTTACATTCCGAAATTTATATCAAGTACACTATACTTTATTGAGTGTTATCACACCTGTATTGAAAATAGCATTAATATTTAAAATCTTTTTTAATAAAAGAGGTTTCCGAACAGTTAAGCATAATATTGCCTCATTTTGCCTTGGAGCTAGCTCATCTGGTACCTCTGAAATATTTTGCTGTGACACTGCTACCAGGACTGTTGTGATCTTCCCCCAAAGTACTCAGCGCCATTGTCACATGTCCAGTGTATTTTTAAGCTTAAAATGTAAGGTAATATTTAACATTTGGGAATTTCTCTTTCAAATAGAATGAAACGTTAAGTGAATAGTAATTGCCTATGATACTTCTCGTTTACCTGCAAGTATTAATTTGCAGAGCACCAGGCTTAATATTCCCTTCCCATCCTCGTGGATATCACTGACTGTAAGTTAATGATCTTGAATCCATGGCCCACATAGACAAAAAGATAATGTTTTAATAATTTGGTAGATTGTTTACACTTGATGTCATTAAAAGTGAATTAGTTAATTTTCAAAACCAGGAGATACAATGTGGTCATTTTGGTCCCCTTGGGCAAAGCAGCTAGTCTTGTAGAAAGAGTGCAGATTCAGAACTGAGATTGGACCCAGCTGTTGGCATCTCCTAGCTGTGTGACCTTTACAAGTCACAAATCCTGAGTCTCAGTCATCTTTTTGTAAAATGAAGAGAGCCAGACATACCTCATGGAGCTTTTAGAGGAACAGAACAGTCAGGGTCAGAGGAGGGCTTATATGTGTGGAGTTCACCAGCACCCTTGGCCCAGAGGATGTATTCAATAAATGGTGGTTATCGTAGTTATTATTACCATTATAATATGTTGCTGAATGCATACTGCAGAAGAATGGACCTTCCTTGAACTTGAGCTCAAGACAGTCTAGTCTGAAATCTGGGATATCCACCTATTATGTGTATAATCTTAGACAAATCTCTTAATCCCCCTGGGCCTCTGGTGGATGATATAATCTCTATGATCTCCTTCAGCTCTTAAAGTCTTACTTAAATTCAGGCTCTTGTCCTGGATGTAATCATATCACATTTGTACCCACAACTTGGCAAAGAGTGAATGAATATACGTTGTCAACTACCATTAGCGCAACATTCTGTAATACATTTTAAAAGGGCCTCATTTATTCTCAGATTGGATCTGCATTAAACCAATAACTCACTTTAAGGCTGTAGATTAATATATTGGGCTCTTCTATAAAGCAAAAGTGAGTTTACACTAATGAGTGACACGCTAGTGTAATGAGACCTCAAGGTAGTGTTAAATTTCAACAGTCTCAATTGCTTTCTCACACTTCCAAAATAAATGTCAAACTTCCTTTGGTTTTCTTCTCCATTACCTTGGGTAGTAGGTGATTTATATACTGAGATAGTGTGTTACTTAAAGGGGAAAACAGGTTCTGGTGTTCTACAATACTGTTTCTAGTCCTCTGAGAATGCACTGTAAATGCTACATTTATCAAATGCTAAGTGACATTTAGCAAATAATAAAGCTAATACCTCTTAGCTTAACTAAGGAGGGGTGGACAGAATACTGTTTATATTTCACAAACTTAGCTCTATATCAGATAATATCTAACTTAACTATTGAACAATTTAACTAGTTTTTTTTTTTTCTGAAGAAAGAAAAAGATGAGCTCAATTTTCCAAATCTTTGGAGGAGCCTGTGATTTCTTTAGACTTCAGAGGAAGTGTATATAAGTGTAGTAATTCACAGTCTTAACTTTCATGGGAGCAGAAATCTGCAATAATAATGCTAATTTTCATTCAGTACTTACTGTGGGCTAAGTACTATTGTATGAGCTTTGTACACATTATCTCAGTGAATCCTCACAGCAACTCTATTGAAGTAGGATTATTCTTACCCCTGTTTTGCAGAGAAAGACAATGAGGTCAGAAAGATGGAATTGTTGTCCAGGGTTACACAGCTGGTAAATGGTGGATCTAGGATTTACACAGTTTGGAAGATTAGGTAGACCTGCCGGCAGATGCTGAATTGAAATTGACATTTCTGGAAACCATCAAAATACTTTATATATTCTTCATTTCCTGCTAGATCCCTTTCCAGACCATTCTTAGAGAAATACAGAAAATTGTCAGAATGCACAGTCAGATAAAAAGCTGGAGTTCATAAATCTTCAGGCTGGCATGAACAAGTTTTTTTCTAAGTGACTTTTCAGGGGTTTTTGTATACAATAAATAGGATTGTTTGAAAGGGCCTTATAGATGATAGAATCCCTCCACTTTTAATTTATAAATGAGGTTGCTAAGATTTAGAAAGATGGAACAACTTTTTCAGAGACAAACAGCAGTGGCAGGACTCAAATGTTAAATTAAAATAATTGCAACAATTGGTGTGATGGTATTTTTTCCCTGAATTTCTGTCATGTACCAGCTGGGTGACCATGGACAAGCTACATAGTCTCTCTCTGTCTCAATTTCCTTTTCCACACTATAGGAATAATAATGTCCCTACCTTACAGGACTGGAGTAAAGATTAAATGAACTATTATTTGTGTAAAGTGCTTATAATGGGCTTGGAACGTAGAGAGTATTATACAAAGGTATGTTCCTTTTATTTAAAATAGAATCAACTGCTAAACAATTATTTCGTATGATCTTCCTTTTTATTAATAAGGATAATTTTAGGCTTAAAAGTCTAACGTGTAAGGCAACATAGCATAGTGTCTCAAAGTGTGACTTGGGGGGTTATATAACATTATAACTGGGTCTTCACTTCTAGTAAGGAGACAATAAATAGCATTTGACACATAGAATTAATTGTTTAAATGAGGACTAAATAAATTAATATAATTAAAGGACTTAGAACAACTCCTGGCACATACAAATATTCAGTAAATGTTAACTACTATTATTAAGGCAAAATACAGAAAAGCAATTAGTAGGCTAAATTTACTACTTAGTAGTTAGGGACAACCATAAACTTAATGTACTAAAAAGTCTTTATAATTTAGGTATATGGGAAAGAAAAATTAGACCTTAAAAAACGAGGGCTTACGCTGCTACAATGCCTCCTGATAGAACATAGAACTATCAAGAGCTGGACACATGCTCCTTATGGTCCCAGGATCATCATATTATACAACAATGAATGAACATCCAAACTGGCACACTTGGCTATATTTAGCCGCAATTATTCCATTTCCATTTATTGAGGCTAGCTATATCAAAAAGACCAGTGAAGCCCTTGAGGTCTCAGCCTCCTATGTATTAGGCCTCAAGTAAAGATTAGGTAATCTATTGATTTATTTAAATTGTCTAGACAAAAGTGTTTTTCTATATTTGTTTTTTCTTTAGTGATTTTGAGTTCTTTAAGATGCAGTTTTGAATTTTTTGGAGGTAGAGAGCTTAAGAAAAGCCATCTGATGCATTAGATTAGTACAGACTAAGTATATGGACTTGTATTTGGATTAGGATAGTATTTTTGCCAAGATATAAAAATACATTTTATAAATAAGATCTTCTTGTATTAAGGGTTGCAGTTTAAGATTGATATTTTTTCTCACTTATAACAAATAAAGAATAGGTTGATGTTTATGGAGTTTGTTTTCCATAGACCCAGATTATTTTAAAATTTGTATTATTATTTGGAAGGGAGGAGTAAAAATCATTGGGTGAATATTTAGACTAAGTTTTTGAATGACTAACTCTGAAAAACAATCTCAGACACCCCACCCCACCCCACCCCAGGGAAGTTATCTTTGGGGGTTTTCTTCAAAAAGGAATGAGATTCTTCTTTAAACTGATAAGAAAATTCTATGTTTTATCTATTAAGCCACCACCAGTTAAGGAGTCCAACTTTAGTCAAACTACCTGCAACTCTGCCAAGACCTGAGGAGCTCCTTATTTTCTGTATGCCATCCGTTCATCCATGACATCAGAAAAGCACTATGCTAGTGTTGAGCCCACATAGGAGTGAACTGCAGTAGGAGTTACAAATGCCAGCCATCCTAAGGACTTAGCCTTCACCCCAGAGCCAGAAGCATTTCAGAATTTCCACCACCTGGAAAGATACTGTTATTCCACTTGAAATGGACTCTCATCCCTTGCCCCTTTAATAATGCCAGCTATGACATGGCTTTGCATGGCAAATAGGATGTGGGCTGATTTGTTACTAAGATAGCATACTGTCATTGCTGGTGAAAGGACTGAAGAAGGTTACGCAAATTCTCCTGGAATATTATGAAGTATGTGCCTGTCTCAATAACCTGTGCTTTCTGATCCGACATTTGTGACCAAGTCCCCTGAAAGCTGACTGTCAATAACAAGGGAGGAAAATAGGCAGGCCCAGTGGTGGAAGATAAAGAGCATCCTGCCAAAAGAGAAAAAAAGATAGGCAAGAATCACTAGAGAAGCTTTTTGTTTCATAAAAGAGCATTTGGTTACTCTTGTTTATAGATCATTTTGTGTGTAAAGTGTCTTAAAAATTACAATAACTTTTTTCCTTAGCAAATATTCTTTTTGCAAATGCATGGCTAGATATTAATTTGTATTTTTTTAATATTTAAGAAATTCATGACAGCATTATATTATTGATGCAAACCCATTTGATACTAGTAAATGCTAAACACCTAATAATGTTTAATAATTGAAAAGAAATTTATGGGAAAATTTATGAACAATTTATTTTAAGTTGAGAAACTCCAGTATCTTTAAACTATATCTACATGTCTAAAGACAAAAAATCTGAAAGTTATTAAAGACTGACATAAGTAGGTCAATCGAAGCAAACCAGATCAGAAAATGACTTTGTCTCAGCATAGGGCTTTTGCCACTGCTTTTGGTGGCTAATTGCCTTATCACTCCCTTTTGTATAGATACAACCTAAAAAAAAAAAAAAAACCGATTTCACCTGTAGTAGTAAGCAGCTGTGCTTCAAGCTGCTGTCCTTTTGGTAAAATACACAAATCGCTTTCAGATGAGTTTCAGATATGTTATACTCTGCCTATCGTGAGTCAGGTAGGCACTGTGGTAGGTAGAAAGGATAAAAATACCATTTTGTGTGTGTGAAAGACACAATTTCTGATCACAGAATCTTGTAATAGTATTGTTTCTGAGACAGGCACACAAACCATAATTCTACTATAATGTGAATATTACAAGAGAGTTATGACACGAATCTTCCAGCTGAGTCCTGAGAAATGAAAAAAATGTCAGATAGGTACAAAAAGCTGGGAAAGATATGTTGGCCAGTGGGGCCAGCATGAGTAAATGCAGAACGCAAAACACAATTTAACAAGCTAGATTTTCATAAGGTAATTGATATTTAACTGTTCCCTAGTATCTCCATGGCATAGAGGTGTTTATTTTGGAAAAACAAAAACAAAACAAAAAACGGTATATCTCTGTAACTACAGATATAGCTAAATGTCTCCTTTGTAAGTAGCAGAAGGATATTTTAAATTAAAATTACGATGGTTTGGGACTAAAATACTCAAAACATATATACCTACATTCTATGTTCAATAATTCATTTTTAAGTGACCTTCACTAGCAGGGCTTCTTAACTGAGAAGTGTCAGTACATAGAACTAACAAACTAAATTCTTGTTGGACCTAAGCTATCTTTATGAGCAAGAAAGATTTTTGCTGAATTATATATTGCTTTAAAATTACCATTTAATTTGAAATTTCAAATTCTGGAGATTATTTCCCTAGATGTGTGCAAAAGGAGATAAAACTGAGAGGAGAATCTGTCACTTGGCAACACTGTTTGGATCATGGATCAAGTGTGTTGATCCATGTACCGTGAAGACTGCAGACAGCATAAACTTAGGGGTTGTTCTATCAAGCCACAGGTCGTTTTTCACAGTTTAGACATGATAACTGAATGTATTTCTACAGATTTCTACATCAATTTTGCTGCATCATTTATATCAGAGGAAACAAATAATTTATCTTTGTTAATAACGAACATCCGGGTTTTTTTGTTCCTCGCGTGTGTCTTCATAGCACAAGGAAAGGTTAACACCCAGACATATTGTTGCAAATGTGTGTGCGTATTCTTTGTGGACTGGCACCAAAAACACTATGCCTTTTGATTTTTAAACAGCTGGTCATTTTGAGATAGTCACTGAAAACAGATGTGGCCAAAATAATAAAGTATAGATGCAGCTTAATACTTTACGCACAAAGCTGCAAACAAAAAGACATAGGCAAAAAACCTGCTTTTCAATACAAATAGTCTATTAAAGTAAAAAAATACAATTTTCTTAACAAAAGTATAATTTTGTTAGTTTGAATTCCTCACATAGTTACTTGATTTCTTCAAAATCTCTTTAGTGCATAAACACAGTCAAGGCGAACATATAAAATATGTTTTCTAATCCATGAAAGTGAGAATTCTGCAAAATCACTTTGCATTATAGATAAAATTTATTAGATATCATCAATTGTGGTTTATCGTCAGAACCACTAATAATTCTTCCATAAGGTTATATTTATTGGTAAGAAGTTTAAAAATTGGAAATACTGGTACATAAAGTGCTATGGTTAATACGTCATGGTAAATGATATCAGGAAGCAAATAGAGTTCTTGATAAAGAGCAAGAAAATTTAAAAGACTAATTTGGTGACCTAAATACTAATCCTTCTGCTTATGTAACCATGCAGCTCAATGTGTTTGGAGCACTAAATATGACTTGAGTGCTTGCTCATTTGATTGTACAATTTATTCTATTTGTATTTCTAGTTTTATTTCAGCTTCATGCCTGAGAACATCTCTTGATTTATTAGTCTTGCTTGGGATTACTACTTTTAAAAAAGAATGCATTTATGAAGACAGTAATAGTAATAATAATAATAGTCTTAAAAAAGACCAAAAATTAATTTGAGCAATAATATATAGTAATTGTTTGCTTCCCAAGTTTTTATACCTTCTCAAATAGAGAGTAAATTGACTGATATCTTCTTGAAACATGTGCTGCTGAAAAGCTAAAACACAATTAAAGTGCATGTTTGCAATTTCCTCGTTCCTCAAATCCCATGGATGTCCAACACCAGAACCTTTCTTGGATTCATGTAGGATATTCTGACTAAATCAGAGAGATGGTGGTGAATGCTTTCCAAGATTTCTTTTATTATAAAGTGAATGGAAAGGACATTTAATAATATTATACCTGCCTGAAAAAAATGCCAGTTTTCATTAAGTCAGTGGCAATTAAATGCAACACTTGGTAAATAAATTGAACAAAGCATCTGGCTAGCCTGTAAGTATGAATCATCTCCAATGGAAGCACCAAATCATAGTTAAAAAATAAATAAATGGATATAAAAAGGAAAATAAAATTCAGACATAATTAGGGCCATGAATAAAAATAATCCAAGTTGATATGTGGCAACTTGTAATGCAGCATAATTTTAGAAAATTATTTAGTGATTGTGTAAATGTGACATGCCTGAAAAATGTTAATTAAACTGGTTTACGCAACGGTGGAGATGTATAATTATTTAGACATGCTCCCACAGTCCTCTGGAAGAAAATTGTAAATTCCAGCTCTAAAGGCTGTTTGGATTATAACCCCTGGTGCTGAGGGTTGAATGCAAAGCCTTTTTTATCCACTGAAAATGATGAGGTCCCAGAAGTGTCACAGGTTTGCCTCACTCTTCTCTGATTTCATTCACACAGATTAGAAAGGGCAACTTGAACAGCAAGGAGCATCTATATCTTTAATGCTTTCTCTTTTACCAACATCTTTCAGCACATTTAAGTCACAGAGGGAAGACAGCAAAAAGATATTAGGTTGGGTCTCAAAAGGAGTAATCCATCCATTGTATCTTTTAATTTATATGAACTCCTTATGATCTTAAAGACAGAAGAAGGGGGAAGATTGTCTATCAAAATCCGGAACATTATTGCCATCATGTCTAAAACTAATACGTCTGCCTGAGATTGATTTCTGAGTCTTGGCCTGAATTGCAGATTTGGGGATCAGGCTGTTGCAATAAAAATTAGAGTTGATGATAGAAGTATTAGTGGAAGGATAACTGGGATTTTGAGTTGCAAATGTTATGGGATGAAGGAGATTCTGGAGGTGTGATTAGTGTGCATGTATGTGCACACACACGTGCATCAAGGAACGGACTATTGAAACTTAAAGCAAGTCAGCTTTGTAACTTATTGATTAATTTTGAGTGTCTGTGAACAAAAATACTTTTGAGAATAAATCACATGCCATAGCAAGAAAACCTTTGCTTCAAGCAGATAATAGGACTGACAAGCCATGTATGCCATAGTTCTAATGACATAGGCTGTGACCTTAAGAAAAATTGAAAAATTCCATAACAAAATTTATGTGTCATAGGATTTGGTCATGGCCCAGACTCAGGAATGAACTGGATCATATTTATACTAGCAAAGCGATACATAAGACTTGATGAATTCCCTAGTGAGTTTGTATATTATATTTTGGTTTTCATGTGAAATTGTTTGGATTCTCATTATGCCTACCATAACCATAATTATGAGCCTAAGTGAAGAGAAGTATTTTGGAGCGCTGGTCCTTGCTGCATGGGTTTAATTAGACTAGAAAATGCCCTAAAAGTGAAGCGAACCAAACAAATGTCAACTTTACAGGCACTGAAGTTGATTTCAAAATGTATGCATCATTAAATTAAAATAAAATAGTAACCATTCATTAGCCAATTACATTGCTCAATTTGAATATACAGGATTTTTCCTCCTAGATTCAAATTAGAAAATTCAGAGATGGTCAAAACAATTTTGAAAGAGCTTAGGTTTGTTCTGATGCCAGGTGGGGGTCTTCTTGAGGGAGGATTTCCTATGAAGCGTGTTCCAAGAACACTCTAAGTGTAAAGCCATAAACATTCATTTGTGGAGATGTCATACACTTGAAGAGAACTCGATTTTCTCTAGTTTAGTCTTCATAAAACTAGACTGTGACTATCTTCTTGCACTTCAAAGCAGAATATAATCCTTGTTTACAAAATAAGCAAAACATACCTTTACAGCAATACACATTTTATCTTATCACACTATATTATGCCTAGGGAATTTCAATTAAATGGTACCATTAGTTTTCCCTTCAATTTTGGTTTTCTTTAGACCACAAAGGGTTCAAACCTGGGTCTAATTGGCACAGATGCGGTGGGAATTTTACCACTATCTAAAGAACAAATCTGTTATTTTTATTATTGATTTTTGAGACGGATTTTTGCTCTGTCACCCAGGCTGGGATGCAGTGGTGTAATCTCAGCTCACTGCAACTTCTGCCTCCCGGGTTCAAGCAATTCTCTTGCCTCAGCCTCCAAAGTATGTGGGATTGCAGATGCTTGCCACCATGCCTGACTAATTTTTGTATTTTTAGTAGAGACAGGCTTTCACCATGTTGGACAGGCTAGTCTTGAACTCCTGACCTCAGGTGATCTGCCCGCCTTGACCTCCCAAAATGCTGGGATTACAGACATGAGCCACCATACCCGGCCCAAATCTGTTGACTTAGGTTAAAAAACAATATATCCTGCTCTATCCTTATTGAACACCTATACTCATCATTGCCCAGTTTTCCCTTGAGTGCATGTTAGAATGCTAGGGCTCTACTGAGAAATTTCAAAAACCATTTTATTTTAATTTTTTATTCATATAAATTTAAAGAGCACGAGTGCAATTATGATGCATGGATATCTTGAATAATGGTGAAGTCTGGGCTTTTACTATGTCCATCACCTGAATAATGTACATGGTACCCATTAAGTAATTTCTCATCACCCATTCCCTCTCACACTCACACTCTTTCAAGTATCCAATTCAAAACTCTTTTAAATTAAGGAGTTAGTATTTAAAATATGTCAATAGCCCATTTCAGACGGCTTTGTGTCAAATCACTTTCCCATGCTTTTATCCCTAGATGACTCAGTTGTCTTCACATTTTTTGTCTAGCGTAAAATTTTAGATTTCCCTGCATCTTGCTCCCCCTACTGCCAAGTAGGTGTATGCACTCCTTAAAGTAAAAACAAATGCCACATTCCAAAGTACTATATGCTTTTTCTATAAAATGCATACCCTTCCCTGTTGTCCCCAATCTCCCACCAAAACGTGAAGTGATCTCCATAATAACATTTTCTTTTTATCACCATTGTTCCCATTAATAGCATAAGTTTACTCTGTATTCTTTCGGAATTCTTTTATGTAGCTAGGCTCCCATCCTGGAAATGTGAAGAAATGTCAGTCGCAAGACTCACTGCCAATTTTCTTTAACCAGAAGTACTAATGCCGGCCACAGTTCTCACCACTGTTCCTTCTATTCATCAATTTCTTTAGCAAACATTTATCATAGACCTTCTAATTTTCAGACCCTCTCTTTAAGAATGAAGATATTAAAAATATGCACTTTTTGACCTTGAAATGTCATAGTCTAATAGAGGACACCTACATGTAAACAAATAATTTCAATGTGTGACATGTGGAGGAGCATTTTATGAAAATAGAAGAGTCAAGAATGTACATTTTCAGTACCGAGCTAGCTCTAAAAGCTTTCTCACCTGCAAAATAGGACAAGTGCCTACCTTAGAAGGTTTTTGTGAGGAGTAAATGGCACAAGGCATATAAGGCCGTGTGTCTGGCATATAGTGGGTGCTCAATAAATGCCAAATAAATGCCAGCTACTATTATTACTAGTTAATAATGACATGATAATAATCAGCAATTTTTTGGTTTCCAGAAGTAGGAACTATTCTCTCAGTCACTCACCACTTGGAAGTTTCTTCCTCTAGTGTGATACAGCATTTTGAATCATTCAGGGTTCACTCTGAAAGCAGAAGCACTGTGACCTCAGGTGACCTCAGGTGATCCGCCCGCCTTGACAAGGGATTTAGTTCAAGAATGGGAAGTTGTCTGGTCATAGCAGGATCTGGGGCAAGTGATGTTCCAGGAAGGAATTTGGAGTTTCAGAGAAGTCATCAACCTGAGAAGTTAAGCACATCCAAGCACCAAAATGAGGCTGCAAACTGAAGACGCGAGGAAGCCATTGGAAGCTGTGCTTCTGTATTGCTACCATCTCTGTGGATCTGCCACCTGGAGTGAGGTGGTGGGCCTGGGGCTGCTCTTATTCCGTGTGGTCATCCTACAGAAGAAGAGTTGACTGCGGAGAGGGGGAGAGCAAGGACAGGCTGGAGCCCACCAGCGCCACTGCATCTGCTGTAACCTCATCTAACACAATGGCCCCCAAGGGCAACAACTGCTGTGTTGCTTCCACCTTCTTCAAACTGGTCTTCTGGCTGACTCTAACTCAGAATCCTACAGAGCGGTATATTCTGAGAAAATAGGTCTAACCTAACCAAGTCCACATGGTTAAAAAACACCAGAGTCCATCTGTTGTCAGCTTGGCATCCATATGCACCTCTTTAACTATATTTAATTTCTAAATAAGGACATAAGCAGCATCATGCTTCTACCTAATGTGATGTAGCTGTCTCTCACACACCTGAAAACACAGCAACACTCTCTACAAAAAAGAGTACAGGTTCAGTCTTCTTTAGTGATGCTCATTCTTGTAGCTAGTTCACCTCCAACCCTTTGCCATCCTGTAGCTTAAATATTGAGGTATATAATCAAGTGGACTACTATTAACATACCATAAATTAGACAGCAGAAGAGCCAGAGTAAGGGAGGAGAAATCAGTTTTCAAATTTTCTATTCACTTCACTTTGAGCAAGCACACTGACTGATTGTGATTCCCTTTCTGGCAGGTAACCCAATCCTTCCTGCTTGAAAGGTCTGTGCCCGGAGCTGTTCTGCCTATATGGGGTTGGTGTACTTTTTCCTTACAGGACATAATAATTCTAACAGGCACTATCAGGATCTCCTGCATTCCAGACAGCCTCCTTACCCACACTGTGGAGTAGCAAACCAATTTCCACTCCATAGTTAGAACAGTCACATCAGCGAGTACAGGCACTCCTTTCTTTGCCCAGATGACAATCTCAACTTCCAGTTTAATGGAACCAACGCTTTGTGCGTCATGGAAGCATCCCTCTCTTGGGAACTAAGATCTTTAGACTAGCAGAGCCCAGAGTTGCAGCTACTGAAAGCAAAAATTTCACATACTAGTGAAATTCACTTACTAGTCATTAGAGGTGACAGTGGGAGAAATCATTTCCATTTCTGTCCGGAGCCATGAGGCCCGGAGTTAGCCGACCTCTGTTGCTTGATCTCCGCAAAGCGGAGACAAAATGGCACATTTCCGGGTTCTTTATTATAAA
>NW_012117932.1:7432433-7468866 GCF_000951035.1 Colobus angolensis palliatus | reverse complement strand
CCCTCACCGCCCTGGCCCAACCTCTTCCTCTGCCAGCCTATATAAGGCATGACCCTGCATTCAATAAACGAGACTTGATCAGGCTATTTGTTTTGTTTCGATTTCTCGTGTTTTCTTGTCTCCTCCATTCCCACTCCCCCTTCCAGGGCCTGTTCGACTGTCCTGCGGGTCGGGACACATTTCTACCGCTTCATTATTAGACACGTGAGTCATAACTATGGGAAAAGCATCAAGGCATACTGTTTGCTGACTTGGAGAATATACCATATTCTAGAGAATGTAACCCCAGCCTGCGAAGTGTTGCCACACAGCTGGTGTTACAACTAAGTCTTCAAAAGGCCATTCCATCATTCCGTCAGGCTAGTTGTTTAGATGACTGAAACTGGTTAATTTCATGAACTTGAGCCCATTGACAAACTACATTTATTGTAAAGTTAATTCTATTGGCAGAATCAGAACTATGTGGAATATCATGATGGTGAAAAAGACATTCTGAAATCCACAGATGGTGGTTTTGGCAGAAGCATTTCAGTAGGGAAGGCAAATCTATATCCAGGCTAGGTGTCTATGCCAGTGAGAATAACAGTCTCCCTCCCATAATGAGAGTGGTCCAATGTGACCAACCTGCCACTCATACTGGGGGCTTATTATTGTCTCTGCTGCCATGGCAACTTTGTTCGTGAGCCCACTGGGAAAAAATATAGTATGCATATACCTATGTTCATTACAGCATTATTCATCATAGCTAAAAGGTAGGAACAACTCAGGTGTCCATAGAGAGATGCATGGATAAACATAATGTGGGCTATACCTGCAGTGAAATATTATTCAGTCTTAAAAAAGGAAGGAAATTCTGACACATGCTACAACATTGATGAACCTTAAAGACATTCTGCTAAGTGAAACAAACCAGGCACAGAAGAGCAAACACTGTATTATTCTAGTTATATGATGTCACTAGAGTAGGCAAATTTATGAAGACAGAGAGTAGATCAGAAATTATCAGGAGCTGGGGGAAGGAAGGAATGGGAAGTTGTTTAATGAGTACGAAGTTTCAGTTGGAAAAGATTTAAAAGTTCTGCAGACAGATGGTGGTGATAGTTGCATAGCAATGTGAATGTACTTCCTGCCACAGAACTGTACACATAAAAGTGGCTAATAAGGTAAATTTTATGTAATGTAGGTTTTACTAAAAATCTAGAGATGAGGTCTTACTCTGTCATGCCCAGGCTGGAGTGCAGTGGCGCGGTCCTAGCTTGCTGTAGCCTCGAACTCCTGGGCTCAAGTGATCCTCCCACTTCAGTTGCCCAAGTCACTGAGACTACAGATGCAAGCCACTGTACCTGGCTGTTTTATCAAAATGTAAAAAATAATTTAAAACTACAGTAAACAAAGGGCTGTCAGTTATTCACTCCTCAGTATGAATTAAGCCAGATACGTTTGTGTAAATACCTGTGCGTTAGGAACAAGGTTTAAGACTAAATAGGAGAAAACAAAGGTTGTAAGTCTGGCACCTGGGGTGCTACTCTAGGAGAGCACTTTAAGAGGGGAATAAAGTGGAAGGGGATGCTTAATTTATCAAAGATTAATTTATCAAAGTCTTGCAGAGTAAAATGGCAGAGGAGTGTAGTAAATGCCACTTGAGACAGCTGCCAGACTTGCAGTTATTTCCTCCTTCACTTCACACCTGGCCTTAGCTAATTGACCCAGGTATTGACGCCGGACTTGAGCTTGGCCAGTCACATTTTCTTTCCTGAATGTTTAACATGCGGAGGAAGGAGAACCAGAGACCAAGAGCCCTTGAGATTGGGTCTCATTGTGTCAACCACAGTGCTCCAAATAGTCGGTCCCCAAAATCTTGTCACTGAGGTTCCTGAAGCTGCCCTGGCTCCTGCAAGGGTAAGCCTGATTTTGCTGTCATTGCTGTTGTTGTTGGATACCACCAATAATTCCAGTTCTCCTTCCTCTCAATTTCTGTTTTGTTTTGTTTTTGCTTATTAGCTAGAGGTGGATATTGTGCTTAAAATGAAAATACCTGAAACTTACAACAAAGCACAGGAGATTCCTTATTGCCGGAGTTTAGTGGGTATCTTCCTCCTCCTCACATTGCCCTTGGTATTCAATGTTAGGAGTACAAGTGAGTGGCAAATACATTCAGCACCCAATTAATAAGACTATTTTATTTATTAATTTTTATTGGGGTAAAATACACACATATATTTTACTATTTTAACCATTTTAAGTGTACAGTTCACTGGTAATAAATATAATTATATTCCTTTTTTCCAGGCATTTTTGACAAAGTGATACCACTTGTTCTCATAACAAAGACTAAACATTTATTGAGTATCTTCACACACAAAAAATACTCCCAAGTCACAATCAATGGTCACTCAAATAATAATTGATAAAACTCTTCTAGAACAAACTACTTTGAACGGTCTCTTCGATTTTACTGTAAGAAGATTCAATACTGCTAGCCCGTTTTTGTCAAAGTGGATCAATATAAGTTCAATGCTTCTTATTTGAGGAATAGAAACCCTATGTAAATTTAATTATCATCATTAGCTTACAGATCGCTGTAGTACTTATACACTTTACTCTGCTTTGAGGGTTTTTTAAGAGAAAGTCACACAGTAAGGAAAAAACAACAATAAAATTTAAATAGTATGTTTGTTGCTCATTTGCCTTAAAGACAAATGCCTACTAAATGGAATTTTTTAGAATGTCTTTTTACTGGATAGAGTTGACTTCCTCAGCAGCTTCATTTGAGGAAAAATTTAATTACAGCAGCACACGTTTTTCTGAAGCTCTCTAAGATAACATTTACCCAAACCTAGGCCTAATTCAAAATGCAGGTACAACAGACACACGTACACACACACACATCTATTCTGTCTGCTGTGGTGAGCAAAGGTGGTTAGAGCTGGAGCCAGAGAATTGTGAACCAATATTATTTCCTTGTGTCCATTGCCCTAGGGGATGGTTCTCAGAATACGGGCTCTGAAACAGCAGCACCAGCACCACCTGGGCGTTTGTTCCAAATGCAGATTCTCAGGCCTAGCCGTAGGACTGTTAAATCAGAAACTCTGGCGGTGGGACCCAGCAAGCTGTGTTCTAACAAGTTTAACAAATGCTCCAGGCGGTTCTGAGGCATGCTCAAGATTAGGAAGTATGACACTAGACTCTACTATGAATGCTGATCAGTCATTTTTCTAAATGTTATCTTTTGATTCCAAAAACTCTGACAAGGGAATATGCATGGATGAGGAGATAAGTCACTCTGAGTGGACAATAACATCAACAACGAAACTGAGTATGTACTCCTTCTTGTGGGGATGGGAGGGCACGGAAAGAGGAGGGAGAGGCTGTCGTCAGAATCACCTTAATTCCAATGCTTCTTTTGATTCCATCGCAATGACTCATGGGGAAAACTCAGACTTACCCGAACTGCCAGGGTGCTAAAGGGATTTCAGAATCAGGTAGTTCATCTCTGCCTTCTTGGTTCAAGGTTCAGAAAGGCTCATCACAGCCCCTGTGGGTGACTTTCTTCCCACTGATCCCATCCCCTTGAGTGTGCAAATATAAAGTAGAGCATACCCAGTGCATTTGTCCGCTAGGGATGCATAACAAAATACTGCAGGTTGAGCGGCTCAGACAACATAGATTTATTTATTTTTCATAGTTCTGGAGGCCAGAAACCCAAGATAAAGCATCTGGCGGGTCTAGTTTCTCCTGGACTTCTCTCTGCAGCTTGCAGGTAGCCGTCTTCTCCCTGTGTCTTCATGCGGTCTCACAGAGGCGTGGTCTCTGTCTCTATGTCCAAATTTCCCCTTCATATAAGGACACTGGTCAGATTGGATTAGGACCCATCCTAATTATCCCACTTCAACCTAATCGACCTTTTAAAGGCCCTACCTCCAAATACAATCACATTCTAAAGTCCTGGGAGTTAGGACTTCAGCATGTGAATTTTGGGGAGATACAGTTCAGCCCATAACACCCAGAGAGAAATAAGTTCTGCTGGGGCAGCCTTCCGTGAAGCCTCCTGCTTAGCTACCTTCTCACTGAAGACACCAAAACCTTCCCCGTCCCTGTCACTCATTTATAACAATACCTGAAGGAATTCTTTAACTCGGGGCTTTATAAAGACAATAAAAAGATGGAAAATGATTGATCAAATTTCATGGTATGAGAATGAAATAGACTTTCCAGCTTTCATAAGTATGGTTTTACTTACATGCACACATATAAAAGTGTTATGCAGTACAATTCCAGTATAAATATAACTTAATAAAAATCGGAGAAATTCTAAACTGTCAATCTAAAATGAGTGACAGAGACCAACTCTCCAAAGCAAAGAATTCATTCAGGAATAGCAAGGGATTGCAATGAAAGGTATGTGTGCTATGGCAGACCATAGGCACATCAAAGGGGAATGGGGAAAGCGGAAACTCTTAAGACAAAAAGGAGTCCGCAGAAGCTGTTTTGAAACAAACCATTGGTTACAGGGGCTTGTTGCGGGAGCTGACATTAGCTCATGGGTGGAGGCAGCTGTTGTGAGGCAAGTTTCTTTGTGCAACTGGCTTATTTGGAACGCTGCAGCTTTGAGGAATTCCTTGCGTAATTCCCATTATAGGCAGGCGTGCAGGAGGTCCCTCCGTCATGGCCTCCTGGCTTCATGTGTTAGGACTTGACATTGGTGACTCCACTTCGATACTGATAATTTTCCCAAAACTATTTGTGACTGAGTAAATTGTTTCTCTCTGAATTCTTTTTTCATCATCCAGGTGTACTGTCCAGTTCTCATCACCTTTTCTGTGCCTTGCTGCGCCGTGCAGGAGGGTCTCCACTGACAACGGCAAAAAAGACTTTGCCTTTGGTCTTACAATTGCTTCAAGTATGTAATGCAAATCCCCACACTCATTCACTGCTAAAAAGTTTTGCTTCTTCCAGGGAACTCTACTTCTTCCAGTGGACAGAATGCAAAATGCCTGCTGTCAGTTGCTTATTTCCCAGGAAGTGGGCCTCTCTGTCTTGGTGTAAATCAACAGCTTTCTCTATCTTTGTTGTGCTGTAGGGGTGGGAGGGTGATATAGCCCACAGCTTTTGGTTGGTGGAGTGACTATCTTCATCTTGGCAACCCCTTGAAAACAGAGCCCAAGACAAGGATTTGCATGGAGATTGTTCATTGCCTTCTTCTACAACTGCCTTCCTGGCCAACTGTTGAGGGCTGGTAGTGTGAATGCCCTAACCTGTTGGTTTGGATCAAATAGCCTCAACTAGCTAAAGGCTAGACTCCTTACCTGCTCAAAAAGCACACAGTGCAAAATCGAAGCCCACACTTCGCTTAAAGATCAGGCCCTCTGAATTGGCCTGGAGATCTTCAAATGTTAGCTTAATTTTAATCAACATATTTTCATTGGCACTAGGTCCTTGAGTTCTCCAAGTATTATAATGGTATGGGAGTTGTGAGGAGCACTTTTAACTGCTTTAACCTCACACACATATATTACAACGGGGGAGAATGGTATGTGGGTGCAGCACAGAACCCCTGAGAAGGTAAAGAGCACCTGTTTAGCAATTTCAATTCTCCTGCATCCTCTGTCCAATGGGAGCTAAGAACATAAACCAATATGTTACTGAAAATAAAGTTTTAAATCATATGCACCAGAACTCCTGAAAACCGTGGCAAATACTGCCTAAAGAGACCAATACTGAAAAAAACAGAGGCGAGTACATAGTGTATGGAAAGAATGGGAAACCTAGATTTGGAGATAATTCCAGGTACAAGGAAACAGAGAGATGAACCCACAGAAAGAGTTGGAAAAGCCTGCAGTTTTCAAAGGGAAGTTCTTATTTTCCGTAACTATTTCTATAGCTGCTGCGTTTCTGCTGTTGTGATTATTTATAGACAGTCAAAAGAGTCTCTCTTTTTCATGTGTACATTCCAATTAAAATCTGGCAGCAATTCATCAGACCTGTGAAGGCAATGCTGTAACTGTGTCAGCATCACAGATAACTTGTGCAACCTGGTGCCAGCTTCTCAAATTCAGTTTCTTGCTCAGTAAAAAGCAAATATTTGGAGCCTGTTATCGATAAGGTAAGCAGTGAAAGGGCTTGACCATGGGACAAAATATTTTTACAAAGTCTTCAAGGTGGTTTTCATTCTTGGTCTCTCTCCATATGTATCCGGTTCCATAAACAAAAGTTCTACCCCAATGTTGTGCTCCTGCTTTGAGCAAAAATATTATTTCTGTGGAATATAAATTTTCTCTCAGCTTCTCACAGTTCAATGATTCCTGGCAACATCAAAGAACTGAGACAAGAAAATGAGATGCTTTCTGAACATAAAGAAGTCGGGTCCCTCAGTCTCTTTCAAGAAGTAATGGTGTCAGCAACACCTCTCAGCTGAGATTATCATCATCACAAATGGCCCTAACCAGCTGGAGAAGCACCGAGTGGTTATAGCATGGGCAGACATGACATTTTCAAGCCAGAGCATATCTAGCATTTGAAGATATTAAGATTTCTTGTTATTTTGTGATGATTACTGCATCTCACACACTTGGGGGAGAAGAGCAATGAAGTATAAGAAAAACCTGAAAATGAATAATTGTTGGGAAGAAATGATGGTTTAAATCATAAAGAGCACCTATGAGGAATGCTGCTCCACAAGTATTACCCCAAAACTGTGTGACTTGAGGAATGGCACAGGAGATGGATTTTTCTTTTGTGTGTGAACAAAAGCGAGATAAATCCCAACAAATTGCACAATGCCTCTTTCATTCTCATCCACATATGTGACCTCTTTTCCTTCTCTTTGGAACTGACCACCGTGATCATGTCCTGGCCTGATGGAGCCAGATACAAGTCAGTAACTGCTTCCTAAGGCTCACCTGTGTCCACATTCAGTGGTGGGGGATGGACTTCCTTTTCCTCAGCAGAGAAGTATCGAGTCCACCCACAAGTTGGTATGTGAACTTATTATTATTCCAGCCAAGTAATTTAGTCCACGTGGGGATGTAAATTTATTCAAGCAGATTTGAGTCAGTGTTGATCTGAAAAGGGAGGTGTTGATACCAAGTACCGGAGTTCCCACCTAAAATAAATCCACACTTATCATAGATCAGTAGTTCTCAATGAGAGGTGATTTTTGGTTTCCCTGGGAACACTTGGCAATGTCTTCAGACATTTTTGTTGTCACAAATGGTGAGTGAGTGAGTGTGTGTGCGTGCAAGCATGCGTGCATGCACTTGCTCTTGCTTCTGGTATCTAATTGGTAGAGGCCAGGGGTATTGTTAAATACCCCATAATACACAGGACAGTCCTCTCCCCTCCACCTAACAAAGAATTATTTGGCTCAAAATGTCAACTGGTGTTCAGGATGAGAAATGCTGTGACATGTTAAAGATAGCCACAAATGTTTTTCAGTTTCTTTTATCAGTAATGGAATTTATTCCTGCCTGTGACTTGCCCTGACTACTAGAATGCAGTGGGTGTCATGTTCAAATGCCAGAACTGAAATCTCAAGGGGCCTTTTAGCTTCTGCTTTTACTCCTTGGGGATGCTGCCCTGAGACCATCACACCAGAAAGAAGCCCAAGATGAAAGTCCAGGAGACTAAAAGACCCATTTGTCCCAGATGCATCCACAAGGTCAGCAGACTGACCCCCTAGCCAACTCACAGCATGATGAGAAATAATACATGACTGTCTTAAGCCAACAAAATGTGGGCTGTTATACTATAAAGCAATAGATAGCTGAAACAGTTCTAATGAAAGATAACTAGAGTGTGCATAGAGCTTTCTTTCCCCAGTGTTTCCTAAGCGTTGAGTCATCAGATATTTCTCATAGGCCCAGTGGAAGTGGCCCCCAAGAATGCAGCATCTAAAGCGATTGCCTCCTTTTCTTCCACTGACAACCAATCACATTGTGCGGGGATTTCTGGGAAAATCTCTCTTCACTGGTGAAAATATTCTAACTACCCCTGGGTCTGGGTCTTGCTTTCACTCCTTCCTCTTTGTCTTGAGTCACAGTGACTGGGATGTGTTGAGGGGAAGAGAAGAGAATAGAAAAGCATTACAGTGCCGAATGGAAATCCCTGGTAAGTCATTTTGTGGTTGTATCCTTCTTGCATTCCACATTCGGTCCTTTAGAAAACCCCCAAAGAGATTGTGATTCCACCCAAAAGCACTAGGAGAACGAGCGGATCACATTCCTTAGGACATGTGAGCTGTCCATGAAGACAGTTCTTTGCAGTTGCTCACACCCCTGTGAGCTGTAAACTCAGCAAGATGCCAAGGACACGCTCGAATGTGGCCTTAAGGACATTGGGAGTGAAGAGAAGCACAGATACCTTCTGCACTCTTGTCGGGCCGAGGATTCTCAGCCCTGCAGGGGCTGACAAAGTTCTCTCCTCTCCTCTCTGCCTCCTGAGAAGCTCTAGTTCTCTACCCCAGCCCCTTCCTAAGAAGCTCTAGTTCTCTACCCCAGCCCCTTCCTGAGAAGCTGTAGTTCTCTACTGCAGTCCCTTCCTGAGAAGCTGTAGTTCTCTACTGCAGTCCCTTCCTGAGAAGCTGTAGTTCTCTACTGCAGTCCCTTCCTGAGAAGCTCTAGTTCTCTACTGCAGCCCCCAATTGTGCAGCATAAGAAATCAGGTGCAGAGCTCCCTCCACCCCAACCTCCTGTCCCACATGAGCAAAACTTGTTGAAAGCTGGCTGCGGGGAATCTGGGGCTGAGGTGCTTCATCATCAACACTGAGCATCTTCTGGTGCGGAGCTGACTGCAGTATGGAATAAGGAGGCCTCTGCGTTGTGAGGCAATCGTTTTGCAGAACAGCTGAATGAACCATGATTAAATGGTTCATAGCATCAAGTGCCTCTGCCCCAGCCCTGCTCTGTGCTTCAGAGCTGGGTGGAGGAGGCAGGGCAGTCACCGTCTTTCCCAGGGAAGTCTACAGAGCAGGTAAGGAGGCTCACTGATGTGAGTACGGAGCAGGCGGCACACGGAGAGTCGCCAGCAGTTGAACCAGATCTTTGAGGGAATGAAAGAGACCAGCATGGCCCCTGCCAATCACGCATGGCGCCTGCGGTCGGGTCACTTTCAGTTCCCTTATGCGTCAGGGATTCTCAATCCTGGCCGCACATTAGAATAGTCTGGGATTTTTTTTTTTTGCTGATGTCTGGGACCCATCTCTAGAGAATCTGATAAAAATGATCTGAGCTGAGATCCTGGCTTCGGTGGCTACTAATGTGTACATATTTGTTTGTTACTTTGGGGGTGGAAAACAACTATTCTTTCGTTCTGTGTTCTGGATTAAGGCTCTCTTGCCTTCTTCAGACCTTGGACAGCTCACAGAGCGTTAAACCATCGGCCTTAGCGCCATAAAAAACTCACAAGAGTCCTACTGCGCCCTCTTGTGTCAGCCATGATACCGCACAGTTCCTAAGGAAAACATTTTATTACACAAGTTACCAACAGAGAAGAAAAATATACACAAACGAAAAAAATATACAAGTAACCTGCAATCCTCACTGTTAGACAACATATGTGTATCTTTGCAGAATTTTTGATAAGTTTTATTCTTTACAAAAATAGAAGGTTGTATACGCTGTCTTGTTAACATTTTACTTAATAACCGTGAATATGTTTTCATGTAAATGAATTTAATTCTATATTATTTTAATTGCTTGCGCAACTGAATAGCATTTCACATGCAATGGTAGTAAAAATATTTAACATTTATTGGGCACTTACTACGTGCCAGGAACTGTGGTTAGTACTTGGCATAGATAATCTCATTGTATATGCACAGCATCCATATGAAATAGGTATTATAATTATTCCCATTCCATAGATAAGGACATCGACGTTAATTTTCCTAAGTGGTATAACCAGAATGCAACGTAAGCATTTTACTCTGTATTACCAGGTACATTCAATTTATCTCTTATTGTTGTCGTATTTGTTGTTTCCTTTGGAAATTGCCTTTTCTCTCTCTCTCTCTCTCTCACACACACACACACACACACACACACACAAACACACACAAACACACACACAGGCCATAGGACTGTTTCCTTATTCCTTATGCTAGACTCTTGGATGGATCCACGGATCAAAAGGTATGAATTTTAATGGTTTTATATCTCTTACCAAAATTTCTCCAAAAAATGACATATTATACTCTCAGCAGAAGGCTAACGGAATGTATGTTGCGTTTTATTCTGTTTCAAAAAGTACCAGCTTTAATTTCTAACATAGTATAGAAAATACTAGTATATACTATACTGGAATACACTATTTTACACACATGTAAACAGATGCGTTTTAAGATCTAAGGAATTTTAAGCGTGTAAAAGATTTCGGATACCAAAAACTTAGAGCACTGCTGCGCTAGGAAAAGAAACCAGAGTCCATTTCTACGCCCGCCACCTGCCCACTAACACCCTCTTCTCCTACTCCTCTCTTTTCGGTCCATAGACTCACCTTGGCTGTAGGAATCACTCTTGCCTGTCGGAAAGGCCTTTTTATTATTCGCGTTTTTATGTCCGTCCCTCACTTGTGTCAATAAGGTGTGGCAACCATGAAGCCCTACATTTTCAGATACAATTTTGTTCCTCTATGACTCCCTCTTAGCTTTCCAAGAATGCTGAGATAGGGTCAGCCTGTGTCCGAGGAGGAGCAACATGGTGCTATGGAAAGAGAACTGGGTGTGAATAGCACTTCTATTAGTGACCAGTTTGGAAACTATGGGTAGGTTACTTAGTGGCTTTAATCTAAGTTACGTATCCATAAAAATGAGAACATTATCTACATTTTAAGGGTAGAGAATATTAAATGAATTAGATATTTAGTACCAAGCTAGGCAGAGAACAGGAATTGGACAATGTCTAGTATTTGCCTGTGTCTGTATTCATCCTTTTATTTTCAACTTCTTTTATGCCTTTGTGTTTTATACATGGCTCTTGTAAATATCATATAGCTGGATTTTTAAAATATCCAACCTGACAGTCTCAGTATAACTGGAGAGTTTTATTCATTAACTTGCTTTTCTTTTTCATTTTACCACCTACACATACATTCTGCTTCTTCAATGTATTTAGTCTTGGTTTTTTGAATTTACAAAAATGCTATCACACTAAATTGACTCCTCTGTGAATTTGCTTCTTGCACTCTCCATTATGTTTTGGGATCATGCATGTTATTGTGTGAAGCTATAGTTTATTGAATTTCTTCAGTGTGTAGCTCATTCTGTGACTATATCGAAATGTATCTCTGTTGTATTGAGTTAGACATCTGGA
This sequence comes from Colobus angolensis palliatus, assembly GCF_000951035.1. Lineage (NCBI taxonomy): Eukaryota > Metazoa > Chordata > Mammalia > Primates > Cercopithecidae > Colobus > Colobus angolensis. Next base: position 7,457,560 of record NW_012117932.1, on the reverse strand, counting down.
TTACCTCTGGTAGCATATATATATACACACACACACACGTATATACACATGTGTGTATATATACACACATACATAGATATATATTCATTCACTCATGCTAGTATGATAAATACTCCCATGAGAATGTCTTCCAGTGCATATGTACAGGATTTTCTAGAAGTGAAATTGCAGACCCCAGGGTAGACATATGTTCTATTTACCAGGCAGTGCTACACTGTTTTTTTTTCTTTTTTACCTCTGTGACATATAATGATTTTGTGTAACAATTATAATTATTAATGATTACATACACTAAATCATATCAGAATTATAGGAGTTTCCCATTATTTTGGAATACATACCAGTAACGTATTTATATAAATACAGCTCAAAGAAAGTCAAACACCATTTCATATTTGACAATGCTTCTTGTGTGATCTTTATACTAAATAAGCCAAATTTCACCCTTTGCATTCTTTGCATTAGTGTACTATTAATGTCAACCCCAATTCTTGATGTATCCAATCTTAATCAGTTTGACCATAAGGTAAGATTCTCATAAACCTTTTATAACCCATTACAATCTTCACTAAAGAGCAGATCAGAGTTCTAAAAACAACTCTTAATTAATTAATAAATTATTATTGTTTTATAATTTACAATTTATTATTATATATTTAATATTATTAATTTATATATTGTAATATATAATATGTAATATATTATAATATATAATATATGATATTATAATATATCACAATATTATATAATATATTATAACAATCTATTACAATACTGTATATAATATAATATATTACAATACTGTATATAATATAATATATTTACAATACTATATATATTACAATATATTACAATATAACATATTACAATATATTACAATATAACATATTACAATATATTACAATATAACATATTACAATATATTACAATATAACATATTACAATATATTACAATATAATATATTACAATACTGTATATAATATAATATATTTACAATACTATATATATTACAATATATTACAATATAACATATTACAATATATTACAATATAACATATTACAATATATTACAATATAATATATTACAATATAATATGCTACAATATATTACAATATAATATGCTACAATATACTATTATTTATTTTATTGTGTGTTACTATTAATTAATAATTAATTTTATTTATCTTATTTTTTATCTGCTTTTATTTTAATATTCAGTTTACAGAAAAACTGAATAATACCCCTTTAACTTTAGCAAATATGTTGACAGGGAGAATCTCTTTTACAATTAATTCTTTATAAACCTTCCACAACTTGTTGAAACATTTAGATACTTTCTATCTCACTTAAAACAATCCTTTAACTCTCTAAACATAAGAAAGAAATCCACATTCCCTTGCCTTCTTAAAGTCTCTTACTAAAAGTACATTCTGCTTTCCTTCCATGCCTTGCCTATAGAACTGTTTCTTTAGTAGTCTCAGATACATATTACAATGTTAACTCTTAGCAAAGTTTACTTTTGGAGAAAAACCTGGTTAGTAAGCAATTGTGTGGAGCCTAGGACATCAGACACAAGTGCAGATAAGGTCTGACTCTTTCCAACATAGCCAGCAGGCATGGCTAACTCCACAAGTCCCCAGGCCATATCTAGAATCTAATAATCCAAAGTAGGTAAACTGAACAATTTTTAAAACTTAAGGCCGGGCGCGGTGGCTCAAGCCTGTAATTCCAGCACTTTGGGAGGCCGAGATGGGCGGATCACAAGGTCAGGAGATCGAGACCATCCTGGCTAACACGGTGAAACCCCGTCTCTACTAAAAAATACAAAACACTAGCCGGGCGAGGTGGTGGGCGCCTGTAGTCCCAGCTACTCAGGAGGCTGAGGCGAGAGAATGGCGTAAACCCGGGAGGCGGAGCTTGCAGTGAGCTGAGATCGCGCCACTGCACTCCAGCCTGGGCGACAGAGCGAGACTCCGTCTCAAAAAAAAAAAAAAAAAAAAAAAAAAATAACTTAAAGCAGCAGTTTATGAACTTAAAGCATGTAGGAAAACTAATATCTGATCTGCCTAATTTAGATCAAATGTCTAAATTTTGAAGACATTTTAATTTTACCAATAATCTTTAAAACTGTCTTGTTTCCCAAAGCTTAGTAAAGTCAGATGAACCAAAAGGCACTGTAGTTTTTCTTTTTCTGACAAAATATTTGATTTAAGCTCTTATTAGTTTTAAACCAATTAATCAAAACTCTTTCACATATAAACAGCACACACACAACACATGCAAATAGACAGACAGAAGAAGATCCAGTAGTTGTATGATTTTTCATTCACCAGTTTCTTTCTCTTTTTTAATTTAATTTTTTAAATGTGCACAACATGCAGATTTGTTACATAGGTATACATGTCCCCTGTTGGTTTGCCGCACCCGTCAACTCATCATTTACATTAGGTATTTCTCCTGATGCTATCCCTCCCCCAGCTCCCCACCCACCAACAGGCCCCTGGTGTGTGATGTCCCCCTTCCTGTGTCCAAATGATCTCATTGTTCAATTCCCACCTATGAGTGAAAACATGCGGTATTTGGTTTTCTGTCCTTCTGATAGTTTGCTCAGAATGATAGTTTCCAGCTTTCTCCGTGTCTCTGCAAAGGACGTGAACTCATCTTTTTTTATGGCTGTATAGTATTCCACAGTATATATGTGCCACATTTTCTTAATCCAGTCTATCATTGATGGACATTTGGGTTGGTTCCAAGTCTTTGCTATTGTGAATATTGCCACAATAAACATACATGTGCATGTGTCTTTATAGAAGCATGATTTATAATCCTTTGGGTATATACCCAGCAATGGGATTGCTGGGTCAAATAGTATTTCTAGTTCTAGATGCTTGAGGAATTGCCACACTGTCTTCCACAATGGTTGAACTAATTTACACTCACACCAATGGTGTAAAAGCATTCCTATTTCTCCACATCCTCTCCAGCATCTGTTGTTTCCTGACTTTTTAATGATCACTGTTCTAACTGGTGTGAGATGGTATCTCATTGTGGTTTTGATTTGCATTTCTCTGATGACAAGTGATGATGAGCATTTTTTCACGTGTCTGTTGGCTGCATAAATATCTTCTTTTGAGAAGTGTCTGTTCATATTCTTTGCTCACTTTTTGATGGGGTTGTTTGCTTTTTTCTAATAAATTTGTTTGTTATTTGTAGATTATGGATATTAGCCCTTTGTCAGGTGGGTAGATGTCTCCATGTCTTTCTGGATTCCTGCTCTCACTTCACTTTGGGGATGTATGGATTTATTAATCTTATACCATCTCATATTCCATATTTTGTGCATTTAAATAATTTTTTTTGTCTTATCCAAACTTCTACTAACTTGCATTGAAAAGGTCATCTCAGGTATCAAATCATTTATAAATACAAAAATTAGCTGGGCGTGGTGGCGGGCATCTGCAGTCCCAGCTACTTGGGAGGCTGAGGCAAGAGAATCATTTGAACCTGGGAGGCGGAGGTTGCAGTGAGTTGAGATCGTGCCACTGCACTCCAGCGTGGGAAACAGAGCAAGACTTTGTCTCAAAAATAAAAATAAATAAATAAGTAAATAAATAAATAAATATCATTTATACAACCGAAATAGAAATCCTAGACTTGTCCCAAGCTTCTTGCTTTGTGCCTTCTATCTGTCCTCCATTTTCCATGATTTTTTTGGTTTTTTAAATTGTTTTGTTTTTATTTTTCCCTTTCTGCTTGTACTGATTTGTGATTCACTGTTTCTGTGTTTTCAGTATTTACCCTCAAAATGTTACCTGCATCTCTACTTTAACTTTGCTTCTGAATAATAACAAGGCCTAGAAGATTAAATCCAATTACACATCTTTCAGCTTACATGGTGTTAAAAAAATCAATATCTTAGCTCATTATTTAAGTTCACAATTTAAATATTTTAATTTTCTATACACATTTTTTTCAGGCCAGGGCGCAGTGGCTCACGTGTGCAATCCCAGCACTTTGGGAGGCCGAGGTGGGAGGACCGCTTGAGATAAGGAGTTTGAGACAAGCCTGCCCAACATGGTGAAATTCTGTCTCTACTTAAAATACAAAAATGTGCCAGGTATGGTGGCTGGTGCCTGTAATCCCAGCTACTTGGGAGACTGAGGTAAGAGAATCACTCGAACTCAGGAGGCACAGCAGGTATATAGTTATGAGTTGCCAGTTGTTTTTTTCTTAGCACTTTGAAAGTGTTATTTTCCAGTCTTTTAGCTTCTATTATTTCTGCTGTGACCCCCACAATTTTCTTTTTCTCCTCTATCTGCCCCCCTATGTTCTGCACTTTTTCTTCTCAAATACTGATGACATTTATGTTTCAGGCTTCTCATTGTGTCCTCCACATAATCTTTTCTCTTCAAATCCTTATCTCCAGGCTGTATTCTGGGTAACTTGGATTTATCTTGATGTTTATTATTTTTTCCCTTCTTTCAGGAGGTGCAGGGCTTCCTTTTAAATTGAACTAATTCTCTCTTCATCTGTGCATAACATGCTGTCTAGAACATTTCAAGAATTACACTTTTTATTTCATCTGCATTTTTGATAGCCCTTAGTTCCTGCTTATTTTTAAAAATTCTGTATTTGATTGTGATAGTTCTTTCCTATTTCAAATCTGATCATGCCAATCATCTGAAGTCTTTGTTCAGGAGGTAAAATATACTGATGAATTGCTTTTGCAAACTCTCACTCTGCTGGTTTGTTTCCTCAGGTGTGCGATAATTGTGTGTTTGACTATGTTTGACCACACAATCCATGAGAGTTCTGAGTTCCTGGGTTGCTTTCCTCCACAGATAATGTGCCTACAAGGAACTCCTAACATTTCGACTTTATCCACTTTCAGAGGTGGGTCCCACGTCCAAACCGACTCCTGGTGTGGGCATCTGACCCCAGGAAAAACCCAGCTTCTTGCTATGCTCAAGTGCAATCGTAGCCCACTGTCACATTCTCTTGTTTGCAGTCGTTTTTGTTTGCTTGTTTTGGCCTTGAAAACTCTCTGCATTTACTTATGAGGTCAGCAGTGCTTGAAAAATCGTGCTTTTGATAATCTATTCAGAATCTATCAGTACTTTAGCTAATCGACTCTTCATAATGTCTAGTCTGCCAGATTGTTAGATGTCAGAAGTCTAATAAATGACAGTTATTATTGATTCAGAAGATATAGCTTTTATATCATGGGGCCACGTGGGATCCAGTCTTGGAGTGTTGAGAAATTAATAAACTGTGATTCAAAGAGGTTGACAAATATAATTGATTGCTGCCGAGCTACACAGATTTTTGAATCAGCATTTTAGAAATTGGAATTAGGTCTTCGTAATGTAAATTTGTTTTGACACAGCTGCCATTTCAGATTCAAATGACAGAATTTGGTCTCGAGGAAGCAGCATACACTGTTCAGTGGTTCAGCAAGGCAGTGCTGATGCCACTGATCGCACGGCTTCCTGCGGCAAGTCTTTCTGCCAGTTCACATCAAAATATGCATCTAGCATGACGGAAAAAGTGACCTTTTCGCTCCCCAAGTTCATTTTCTTATTGTCTCCTTCTCTCTTCTTGCTGGCTGGCAAAACTACATCTAGATCTTAAGTTTAAACCCCAAAGGGGAGCAAACCATTAAGAATCAAAGGGGTGCTTCTCTGAGAATCTTAATCCCGCCAACATCAGAAATTTCCAAGATAGAACAGAAAAGAATGTGCCTTTTCAGTGGGAATGGAGATGGGTTTGTAGTGTCTCCTGTGTGCTAGAATAACTAATCCACTTGATGTCTTCATAATAAGATGCAGCCTTCTATTTTCACTCATCTCAGACATGAATTATTAAAGACTGTCTTATTGTTCCTCTGTAAGTCCTGCAGATAATGTAGAACTCATTTTGAAGAAAAGGAAAAACTGGAAGTAACAAAAAAAAATAATAACGCATCTGGAGCTTATGACTCCCGCCCATTGTTAAAATCACTTCTTGTACTTTTGTACCAAAACATTTTCCTCATTTTATTTCCACCTTGTGCCGAAGGTAATCACCCTTCAGAGACACCTGCAGGGAGAGGTTACGAAGATGTCTGATAATTTTTAATGTGTTTGTCTGTACATTTTCTTTCCAACATTCTACTAAGTCAAGCACATCTGTGTGAAGCATCAGTGGAGGCTGACTTCATTAAATATTAAATACTGTTTTCTGCCTTTACAAATGTTTGTCCTACACGAAATCCTCAAATGGTAGAGGCATACAGGAGGGTCACAAAAATCTTGATGAACCTCAAACTGCCCCTTGCAATAGGCCACCCACTGAGATGCTGTTAGTTTCTTACAAGCAGTTAACCACCTGCTGCTTTTCCCAGTTGAACAACTGTTATGATAATATCTCTGCATAATCATTTTAATGATAACTTGAGAAAATATATTTGTTGACTAGAAACAATCTTTAGGATGTGTAAAACTCATTTGTACCACAGCCGATCATTCAAAATGGAGAAAAAAGTAGACATAAGCCTTATATTGCTTTTCCCAAAATCTATTTCTTTGCCTTTACGTATATAATCAGAAATATAGATTTCAATCTATTTTATATTCACTTTGGAATCTTCCCATTCTATAATTTTAAGCCCTACGAAAATCTGAGACTATTAGTTTTCCTTGCAGCGCCATCTGCTGGTCTGGTTATTCTGACTGGGTTCTAGTTTGTTCTCTAGAGAAAACAGGGTTTTCATACAATGAAAAATCTTCACGCAGAAATCTTGCTGAAAGATTTTTATTTCACATGAATTTCGTTATATTTGAATTTGGAGATCTTTTTGACTTAACTCCAAAAGTTATAATTATCATGACTTAAAGTCGTTTTTCTGTATATCCATATCTGTATTATTTTATACTATATGTTATTGTATTGAGGCTGACAAGTTGACTTTTCTATTTCCCTTGAAGTTACAAAAGTTTGGAAAGTTAACATTAATGTTTAATTACTTAAGTTCAAAGAAGGAAATTTTAAGGTTACAAAAAAAAATTGATAGCTTGAACATTTTATATGATTTCAGTCAACTCTTTCCAACCTCAGAAAAAAAACATTTACACTTACTTTATACACTATTAAAAAGGTGGGTTTTGTACTGGCGAGTCTTGGATACTTTCTGCAAGTTACATATCTAGTTATGGGCAATTTTGTTCTGATTTTCTGTAGTCTATGACAGACACCTTCCAAAATCCCAGATGTTCATTTACTGTATTGTTGCAAATAGATGTCTACCCACAATTTGCAATCCATATGGCTTTCCAATAAAGGGTATTTCTCCAGCTCTGTGCTTGCATCCAGCTCTGGAGGGTACCCAGTGGTTTGCTTGCTGTGCCTCTGGCATGCTCACCATCTCAGTGGTTAGCCGAACACTGGAAAACATCCTCTCTTTCCTCCGCTCGCTGATGAGATATAATTTATGTTGATTCAACTCTTCACAAATTGCCATCTGTCAGCTTTGTTTTTTCTAATCCCTCATCTCCTTCCTCCATTATAATTGGTCGAACTGGCAGAAGCTCAGGTATTGGCTTGGAGCAAAGGCTCTCTGTCAACAGAGAAGATCTCATTTGAAACCCACACTTCACTCATAAATTGCCTTCTTTTCAATCTTAGCTGTGGCAATATTTTCATTTGGTTTCTGATTATCCTCTGATTCACAGGAAATAAAACAGCAGCACCCACTGACATCTCTGGCTTCTGAAGACTGGATTGAGAAGCAATTTGGCATCCATATCTTCCAAATAATCTGTCTTCCTTGGTATTCTCTGGTTCCAGGAGCTAGACATATGGAATATTCACAGTGAGAATACCCAGATTCCTGCTGCTTTGTGTGCCTGGGGCACAGATCGATTTTACTGAAGATTTTTGTCCGAAAGGGACTAACTTCTTGTTCTTTACATAGATCTTTAAAAAATCTTTCTATACCCCTGAAATATAGGAAAAGTCATTTAATGCTAATTAGAAAGTAGACAAGCACCATTTAATTAATAAGAATGTTAAAACATGATGAAAATCTTCATGTTAACAGACTAAAATTAAGCATAAGTAAATCTTAATGTTTTCAAAAGTGCTTTCCTTAAGCCGAAATTTCTCAACCTTGACACAGTTGACATTTTGGGCCAGACAGTTATTTGTTGTGTGGGTCATCCTAGGCACCACGGGATGTTTAGCAACAACCCTGGCTTCTCTCTTCTGGATCCTGGTAGTACCCCTGTCCCCCAAGTTGTGGCAACCAAGAATAGCTCCAGACATTGCCATATATCCCTTGGTAGATACAGTTACCCCCCCAACTGAGAAACAAAATCACTGTATATGAACATTAATGAAAGAAAAATACCAAAATATGGGCGATTATCCAGAAGTTCAGGTAGTTTTATTTAGCTTTCAAATGACCACACTGTAAGAACAATGTCAAAGGAATTAAAAGGTGACACAGAACTACAGAATTTCAAAGTAGAGAGGAATATAAAATATTTCCTCCGGAAATGAAGAGCTAGGATGTAGCTGATGAACACAGACTCTGGACAGCCTCCCAGCAAAACCTGAGGCCTGAACACAGGACTCATTAGTCAAATATTCTAACAGAGATGTTTCCAATGGCATTATGTTTTATTTTATAAGAAATCAAAAACCTGTGAAAACTTGTGATGGATTGCTGTTAGTGGCAAACTGCTTTTAAAACCACTGATCTGATGTATACACTCTGAATGATAAAAGAAGAAAAAGTCTCTAATGGGTTGTGTTAATGTCATGGTTCCTGGCCACAAGCCTTCTGAACACACCCTCATTGAGGACCTGTCTATACTTGAGTTTTATGCATTTCCTGGAAGCAGAGTCCCTGTGCTCAAAGTATGCATCAAATTACCTGGCAGCTTGTTACAGTGTTCAACCTGACCCCCATTAAGCATGGGAGTCATAAATTTGTAGTTCTGAGGAAGCTTTTCCAATGGGTATGTTAATACACACCATGGCATTCTCTTATAGCCACTTTCCTTACTTCATGCAGTTGGATGTACCATAAGCTAAATCACGCCCTTGAAATACGAAAACTCATGCAATACAAATTTTATATAACATGGTTAGTTCTGAAATAGAAGTGTTAAGTCCAACCCAAATCCTTATGTTATAAAGGAATTACATTTTAAACAATCATTCATACTGTATCATATCTGCTACTTACACTAGTGCCTGACTTTGTAGCTTAGGGCTAATGGAATCAATCATGCCTGTTATGATTGGTGGAGACAATATATTAGAGCAGTTAAACCATGGGTGACCAGACTTTGCTTACCTGTTTCTGCATCTATAAAATGGAGAATAATAATAGTTCCTGTGCCTCCTAGGTTTGTTATGAGGGTTAAATGAGTTACTAGATATGAAACATACAGTTTTTTTATCTGGCATGTAGTAGTAAGCGCTCAATAGTTCTTAGCCACTAGTATTTTATTTAATTACATAATAAGTATTGTTATGGGGGCCACCAAGTGACTGTGATAGTCTCTTTTACTCCAAATACTTCAATAGGTAACCTATTGAAGTAGAAATAGGGAAATTAACATCTAAGAAAAGTGGTTAGCCTTCTTAGAAGTAACCCAAGACATTTTGAGTGCTTGATAGAAGAGATTGGCAAACTCTTAGGTAAAGTCACTGAAATTTTATAGAGAAATGTAGAACCAATATATTATATCCTAGCAATGACCAACAGAACATTGGAAGTCATCTTGGAATACTTAAAACCATTTAAGAAGGAGAAGGAGGTGAAACAGCAAGGATTTCAGTTTCTTTCCAACAGTGATCAGGGTCTTAACAAGCAGCTGTACCAGTTCTCATCCCTGTGGTGGGTAGATGGTGGAATCTGCCACACTGGACTATCGCAGCTGAATTGCTGGGTTGCTAAGAAATGCTGCTGCCCTGATTCCTGCTTGCCAAAACCACCTTCTGAGAATCACGTGACATCCCATGTAGACTTCCTACTGGGACAATACGTCCTGGCAGACACACATTGATGTTGTGGTCCACCTGGAAGTTATAGGGCTGACTGTAAATGACACCTCTGCATGCTTTGGGGGTTTGGTGAGTCTGTGACAGTTCAGAAAATGCTTCAAGAATGAGAAGCAGCACAGGACACGCAAAGTTAAGAACTCGGTCTCTGAAGATTGATCTGACTCATGGCGTTTGTACAGATCAATGTACTTTAAGTGATCTCTAGCTCAGTGATCTCAATATCTCTTCAACGCCTAAATACTTTGCTCTTTGCCACTCACTCAATGTGGGAACTGACTCTGTTAGTCTTAATGGTAATTATAATTATTGACAGAGTGAGGATTCTAGGCTTCTGAACATGGTCATCCCTCTCCCTTAAACAGTGAGACACTGAGTAGCAATTTAATTATGAAACATGTATACATATGTCTATAAAATTCACTGCGTTACAGAATTATGAGAAAATTGTCTTCTATCTTTGGAGGGTGAAAGGCCCTAGGAGGAGTGTCTAAAAATATCTGAAAGATATTTCTAAAGTGAAATTTTACTGCACTGAATACCTATAAAAAGAAAGTCAATTGTTAAGTGTTAGATAAACTTTTTAAAAATCTTAGCACAAAAGAGGTAGCAGATGGCATAAAAATATTTTGAATGTCTTGATACTTAGGTAATATGAAGTAGAAATGTAAGAATTATTAGCTATTAGTCCAGGAGAACTGTTCAAATACCACTACATGGTGTACCATCATTAGGAACTTCCATAGAGGTTTGAGATTTGGGCTGGCAATCTTTCTTGTCACATAACTGCCATTACTTTCCAGAAGCTTATGTCCTACAGTGTAGTTTGGTATTCTATTACATGTCTGTTGGGTCACAGTAGTGAAGAAGGAAAGAAAAGAAGGAAGGAAGAAAGGTCATTATTAGGGGGAAAAACCAACACTAACTTACACGTTCACTGGTGGCCTAAAACAGGGTCAAAATGACCTACTCTATGGGTCAAAGAGCATTTGTCTCAAGACTATGAGGTGAAAGGAGTGTGTGTGTGTGTGTGTGTGTGTGTTGGGATGGGGGACTGTGACTTCATGTTCTTCCGAAGGTTGCTTGGTGCCTTAATTTTTTATAAAATATGCCAAGGCTGTAGACTAGGACCTCTTAGCCAAGGGGATTTTCATTCTGGCTGTGGAAGAACACTTTTCAGAAACACTAGTGCTTGGAGACTTCTACCAAATTAAGCTATATAAATGGTGATTTTTGTTTTTATAAACTAATAGAGAGCTAACGATGCAAAGAAGCGTAAATTAGTTGAATTTCAGAAAGTGATGAGTCCTTGACAGGAGATGAGAGACCCACGACTTCTTTCTTACCTGTGGAGTGGCAGGAAAGGGAGGAGCCCTCTCTAAAGGGGAGTCAGGAGAAGCCAGCCATAACAGTCTGCTCCGGCTGGCATGACAAGCACCACAGGCTGAGTGGAAGTCCCAGATCAAGGTGTTGCAGGGTTGGTTTCATCCTGATGTCTCTGTCTTTGGAGAGTAGATGGCTGTCTTCCTCCAAGCTTCCAAAAGTTCTTGCCTCTGTTTGTCTCTGTGCCTTAATGCCCTGTTCTTAGAGGGACACCAGTCTTATTGGATATGGTCATGTCTACCATTATTGCTTCTTTAAAGATCTTATCTTTAAATACAGTTAATCTCTGAGATGCTGGGATTAGGGATTCAACATATTAATTTTGTGAGGACGCAGTTCAACCCAACACCACCAGCCCAACTCTTAACGAGCTTTTAATAGCCCGAAGTGGGCTGCTTCACCCAGTCCACACCGTAAATTTAGTATAAGTCTAAGATTTCAAAATAAAATGAAAAAGAAGAAAAGGCGCCAAAGAATCTAGTGGAAAAGGTTGACAATATCTTTGCAGAGACAATTTCCACAAAGACATAGAAACTGTTAAAAAATAACCACATAGAAATGCCAGAACTAAAAAATACCAATTGCTGGGTCTTACACATCAGAAATGCTGATGTAATTGGTCTGAGGCTGCGTACAGGCAGTTAGAGCAAAGTGTGTGTGTAATTTCCCAAGTAATTCTAATTATAGCCAAGGTTGGGAACTATTGGGCTAGCCTAATCAAGTGAGCATTAAAATATAAAGAAACTATATAGGGTGTTGTGGGTCCCTAAGACTACCCTAATATTTGGAGTTTCCCTAGAAGAACTCATGGGGATCATTTAGTTTGAATCATGGCTAAGATTTCTTCCAGCAACATAGTAAGGATATACAGCCAGACTGTAAGAGAAAAGGCCATGGTGGAGTCCTGAGAAACCAATATGCAGGCTTCCTTATGCTTTCTCCCTCCTGCGAGGGGCCACCCAGGAGCATGCTTCTTTCTCCAGCAACAAGCATCTGCTGATTCTGCCCAGGGAGGCCCATTAGATAAGCCAAGGTTCTCATTAGAAGAGCCCAAGGTTTTTATGGGGAACTAGTCACGTAAGCACCCTCTGCCTAACATACATCCAGTTGAGACTCCCAGAAGGAAAGCAGGTGTTCAGTGTAAAACCACATTGTGTATAGGCACAGGGAGTCACTCTTCTTAGTTAGGAAAAGTCGAAATCATTGTAAGAAACTGTGTACCAGTCCAATTCTCCGACGCCAGGCAAGGGACACCCCAGTCCCCATGGGAACTCCGTGGGGTGGATATCATCTTACTTAACAGTTGATGGAATTTGAAGCTTAGAGATTTTTCTTTTACCCCAAGAGAAAATTTACCCCAACATCACAGCCAGAATATAATTATCCAAACCCACAGTTCAGTTCTGAAACTTTCTGTTCTGAATCCTCGTTTCTTTTCACTGAAGTTAGAGATAGATAATAGTTTTCCGTCTCTTTACCAGAGAACATTTTCGAGCAAAAGAGACGATGTCTTCACAAATACCTAGAAAGATATTATGCAAATCCTATTTTTTCGATTGTTATCATCAATGTAGGTAGTTTTAACAAAAAGAAGGGCCTCGGGTGTATCAATAAATATGACATTTGAACAATCAGGTTTAGGGGTTTCCTGAATCTCTTTTCTATAATAGCAGTATATGAAAGTATAAAATTTCCAAACTATTGTTAGTCTGCTTTTTATTTTAAATATAAGTATCTGGGAATTTTCTTTTCATACATTTGTTTCCTCTCATTCCTGGACCATGTGAAATTTTTTGTAAGCAGTTACACGATTCAAAGCTGCTGACAATTAACCAACTTGTACAAAACATGTGCTTCTACAACCTCTCTGGTAGTTCTATTTCAATAACCATTAAACTCGATTTTACTACCAAGATTCCTACATGTATGTCAGCACCTGGAAACCAAAAGGTGAAAGAAAAGGCCTATTCTATTCTCTACTGGAACAAATCCCCCCTTTGCACCATGCCCTAGAGGGCACCCATGGTCTCTCCCTGGATCTGGGAGCAGGACTTGGCTGGCTGATCCAGAGAGGAGGCTGCTGTAAAAACTTCAAAGAGGAGCCATCCTTGTGGTCCTGTTCTTGTGGTAGAATCATGTCTTATGGGACAAGCCACGGCTGCTGCAAAATTGATGTTGATGGAAGCAAAGATGCTGATTTAGAATTTCCACTAAATGATAGCCTTAATAAAGAATCTAAGTTTCTAGAATAGGAGTCGGCAAACTTACTGCAAAGGGCCAGATAGTAAATATATTAGATTTTGCAGGCTATTTGGTGTCTGTCTCCATGACTCAGCTCTGCTGTTGCAAGTAGCCTTAAACAATACGCAAACACACGGGCATGGCTGTGTTTTAATAAAACTTTATTCACCAAAACAGGCAGCCAGTTGGATTTGATTTATAGGTTCCAATTTGCCAGCACCTGTTCATTAGCAGACTTTGCTATCTGTGTGCTTTCCTCTAATTTAAGATATCCAGGGAATTGTTAACTTCTTTATCCATAATGTACCTAATTATTCCTTCCTAGAGCATAAGCACACTCTCCATATACAAATATGGGAAGTGGCATGAGATTGGTTTACATACTTAATTTTCTTTATAATGGACATCAGTACTCATCATTCTTAAATACAGAAATGTGGATAGAGCCTGTGTGTATTAATCAACAGCACAAGAACCACTGTACCTGTCACACTTCCACATCCTACATGGAGAACAGCTGGCATCTGAATGCTTTTGCAAAATGCATTCAGGTACAATGACAAAGAACTATCTCTAGATCCCTATATACTATACTACATCTGGAAAAAAAAAAAAAAAAACTAGATTGTGGAATCACCAGAAATCATATTGGCCCACCATGCAGAAATTCTTGGAAGACCAAATTTTACAAATACAAGTAAAATCTAAGTAAGGCATTCTGGTTCACAGTAGCTTTTTTCTTAAATGCAGTCTGAATTTCAAAATGTAGCTTAGCTTATTCAGTGATTGATTTGCACAAAATATGAGTGCCATAAAACACGATTTGAATTTTAACTATAGATGTCTTGGATATTCTCCCTTTGCATTAAAACCACGGCCGGTTGTATCATATAGTAATTACAACCAGTAGATGGCATCTAACAGCTAGAATAATATTTTGGAACTATTTTTAACATCAGACTTGCTGATTTATGAGGGTTCACCCTCTGATGTTATTTATATTAGATCATGTTAATTTTTAGCCTTAATCATCACAGTTGAATTTTTAAAATTCCATCCAATAAATTCATATAAAGGGTTACAAAAAGAAGAAAAACCCCTCAATTTTAAGCGGATAGTTCTATTGCACTTCCACATAATAAGCAGATTAATGTTCTGAATTTTAAAAATTGATATCAGTTGAAGACATTAAACACTGAACACAGACATTTCAAATATAGCTGGCTCTGTATGATTGAATAAAGCTGAGTTGCTAATTGCTGGACCAGGACCAAAAAATATATAATGAGTGTAACACCAAACACCATCCAACTTGAACAAATTCAATGAGTCAATTGAGTTTAAAAGTTTCACAAATAATTAAATTACTGAATAGGATAGACCAGAAGGAGAAAACCAAATGATTTAATTCGGTTCCTTAGAGCTCAATTTGCTTTTTAGCTGACTGTATTTAGCTATCTGCAGTTGCAACAAACTAATGCCATTAAAAACCCATCTATTTTCTTATGCAACCTCAACAAAATATCAGTGGGTTTCACCACTTATAGATAATATACTTTTTAAAAGGAGGTAAAATCTGCCAATCTCAACTCTTTCTTTTCCCTGCAATGCTCATCCAAGCCAGCATTTTAGATTATAAATAATCTGAGGTCAAGAATAAAAAGAATGCTTGTTTATGTTGTCTAGGCTGTGATCTACATATTTTGGTGTCTCAGTTAGATGGACAACATAAATAAAATAGCATTCTTGGAAATATGAAGGACAGAGGTCTGTGGGGGGAAAAGAATCATCTAATCAGAGACTTGCTTCTTACTTTAATCATGAGCCATAAAAACAGCCAAATCCCATGTCATGCTGCAGTAAAGGTTACATCAGCACTTCATACAATATTTATAGTGTAAAAGAAGCCCTGCAGTCCGACTCCAATACGACATTAATCATCCTGCTCTCTTCATCCCTCATTCCATCCTCCCGCCTCACTCCCACCCCTTCCCTCAGCTAAATGTGCCAGTTGGTGCCGCTCATATAGTGGAGATAACTGATAGGAGAGTACTGATACAACAAGAAATCTAGACCACAAAACAAACAGAGAAATAGATCCAATCCTAGGGAAGCTGCATTATACCTTTTAAGGAAGTGGGGGTCAACCATTTAAGTTTGCCCTAGTCCTCGAACTAGGGCAAACTTAAATGGTTGACCCCCCCCTTCCTTAAAAGGTATAGGATGTAGGACTTCCAGTGCTAGGGCCAACAATGTCTTAGACAAACCAGAAAAAGTTTGTGATCTAATGTTTAAGAGGCTTATGGTTTCAGAATGTGAAGGCATCATTCAAAATTATTTATTACACCTTAGTCGTATAAGAAATCACCAAAACCAAGACATGGTCCTGGGCTGTACTACTTAAAGCCTGCTGCTACTGAGACAAAGGTCAGGGTTTAATTTCCACAAGAGCCAGACAGCTTTTCTATGATCGCAGGCTTCTTCATTACACCCAACCATCTAGGCTCATGGGTTTAGGGAGGGTAAGACAGGGCTTTAGAGAGCTAACAATTCAAGGAACTAAATAGCTACATTGGGAACAGCATCTACAATCAGAGCTTACTGGCTGTCTTTTCCTATGGTATTGCCTATTCTGTAATACTCATTGAAAACTTATTTATACTCAAAAGAACGTATCAGAGCAGCTGAACAGCCCTGCAGCCATAAGGATTCAATCAACCTAATTACCGTTCTTCTCCGTGAAGCTGCTGTGGATAACTTGAGGACCATCAGGTGGGATTAGAAAGCTTTGCTGCCTGGAAGTCTATGCTCATTTTTTGAAAAGCTGTCTCCCTGACTTCTGGTAAACAAGTGAGGAAGAAAGCTACTGCAATGAGATGCAGGCTATATCATCACCTTTACTGCAACAAGCTAGGGAATGGCAATATATGATCTAGAAAATGAATAGCCAAAGTTATTAAAAGGCCCTCTTGGTAATTGTACGCTTAAAACTCAAAACCAGCCTTGTTCCATTTAGTACAACCCATGTCACAGAAAATGACTTTGTTATAACAGAATCCCTTCTGATAACGTCTGCTCATCATTAGGCCAGGTAGAGAAAGAAGAGGGAAGATTTCCCCCTTTTGCCTGTACTCCACTCTGGTTATTCCATTTCCCCATTCATGTCTTACAAGCCCCCTCACCTTTCATCCACTTTCTTCTTCCCTGAGATCAGCACCAGCTCAGAGACCTCTGCTCACTAGCGTTTTGTGGCTTTTTGGCAACCCTTCTTCTGAGGGGACCTGGAGCATCTTGGTATTCTTCTTCGGAAACTGGATTTGTGGAAAAGCGTGGCCAGCCCTGCCCTGTATGTGTGCGGTGTGCGCACTTGTGCACACAGGCCTCTGCCAGGAGAAGTGGCAGATTGGCTGTGTAGGCAGCATTTCATGGAACCCAGAAATAAGTTCTGCAGTATATGCAAATGTAAGCAACGGGGGCAGCAGAACGGGCCTCTAGGTTCAAAAATGGCAGTTCTCTTCAAGAGGCCAGGCTTTCTCAAAAGAGGACCACTAAAAGCTATTCTTATGAAAAATGGCTCCCTCTGAATGAATCTCAAGTTTCTACTAGTAGGTCATTGGTGACTTCTTAAAAAGCTGTAAGTAGCTTACAAAAATATGTTATCCTGGAAAGGTAATGATTAGCAATGTATTACATGTAGTTATTCCAGAGTTCAAGAGAGAGTAAGAACAGATGGATACATTTTGACTCCAGGTCCCTATGAATAGGTATTTGAAAACAGTCCCAGAAAACCGACTGCTAGGAGTTGGGGGATCAGGGTTACAGGTAGACTACCTGACAATCTTATCAAAGGCCAATAGCACCTCCTCTCTTTTGCCTTCTTTTCCTATGAAGGGAAAAGGTGAAAAAGACTCACACCTACTACAGCCTTACCAGCCATGGTGCCACAGGGATTTCAAACAAAATATCCCCATCAAAGAGAGAAACAAACTGTTTTTCCTTCTCTACTTTCGCATAATACGTTCAACACTTCGACAATTCAATTCAATTCTCGGGCAGCCACCAACTGGGTATCCTGCAATTGAACAGAACTCTGACACCATCTGCCTGGAAATAGTATGAGATCCTCCAGGTTAAGGGATCTGTCCCACAGGACTAACTCCACTCAGACATCAGTCGCAGGTCCAGGAGGTCACCTGTGCTTCTGATAGACCAGCTATCAATGGGGGCCCCCATGACTCCCTCCTCGGGTTGGATAATTTGTTGTAACAGCTCACAGAACTCAGGAAAACAGTTTACTTACTAGATTCCAGGTTTTTTATAAAAAGGAACACAACTTAGGAGTAGCCAAATGGAAGAAATGTATAGGGCAAGATATGGGAGATGCGGCAGTGAGCTTCCACGTCCTCTGTACGGAGTACCCTCCCAGCACCTCCGCGTGTTCATCAGCCCCGAAGCTCTCCAACCCTTATTGTTTGGAATTTTTAAAAGATGATTTATTATATAGGCATGACTGATTAAATCATTGGTCATTGGTGATTAGGTCACTCTCCAGTCCCTCTCCCCTCCCCAGAGGTTGATGAGTGGGGCTGCAAGTCCTGGGCCTTTAATCCTGTGGTTCGTTTCCCCTGGCAACCAGCCCCCATCCTTAGGGGCTTTCCAAATGTTATCTCATCAACCTAAGCTCAGGTGTAGATGAACGGGGCTTGTTATGAATAACAAAAGATGCTCTTTTCACCTTTATCACGCTTATCACTTAGGAAATCAAAAGGGTGTTAGGAGTTCTGGGCAGAAACCTGGGAATGAGGACCAAATACATACTTTGGATTATATCCTAATACCACAGCATCATGTATCTGAATCAATTTAGCTCTAGCCCTTGGAAAGCAAGGGAGGTGTTTGAGAGTAGCTAAATATTATAAGTCATTTTTAATGAAGATAGGCCTTAATATAGATTTGGATACCTGGAAAGAAAATATTTGCAGCCCAGTAATTTAAAAACCAATATGTGAGTCTTTTCTTTCTTCCTTTTTTAATTAGAAATGAGGGATTGTCATTCCCTTTTTCTAAAGGATAAATCATTTTATGAAAAAGGCATAGTGAAATGATTAAGAATAGAGGCTCTGTAGTTGGACTATCTGGGTTCAGATCCTAGTTCTGCCACTTTAGTGTATGGAACCCAAAGCTATTTTCAATTTAATTGGTAAGTTAAAGATACTGGAATTTCCTACAACAAACCGTGCTTGAAGTGTGAATAAATACATGGCTGGAATTATAATTGGCACATAGCAAATTCTTGTTATTTGTTATAATTGTCCTTATTGAAATCATCACCCTTTGTGAATTTGGGTAGAGGTTTTCACTAAGATAATAGAAGAAAGGAATTTTACTTTTTCCTGGAGGAAGGAAAAAATGATGCAGCAGTGATTTTTAATTGTATGTTAATACAATATCCTGACTAGGAAAAAGTGTTCAGTAAATGGTTGTTATACAAATCACTGGCTGTATTTGTTGCTTCTGTGACAACACATTTCAGATTTTTCTGGGATCATTTTATAATATTTAACACAGTCGGGTTCTATATTGCTATAAACTTCTGGAATATCTCAGATATTCCAAACTTAAGGCCTTTTCATGCAAAGAGAACTTAAAATTCCTCTAAGTTCTTGCTTTCTGATTTTAGTTTGAAAACATAATATAGCCACCTCAGTGCACTTTCCACTGTACTCCTGGGCTCTTGCCAGTTTCTTTCTGGGTCACACAATTCCAGCTCATACTGATAACACAACTGTGCTCATGTATTACTTATTTGATTCTTTAGAAGTTCAAGTCTATTTCAAGGCTATTCAAGAGAATGTTGGACCTTTGTCAAGAAGCTTACAGAACTAAAACAAACCTCAGTAGAACATTCACAAAAGCAAAGGAATTATTTCAAATGAGACTACAATGTGTTCGTAAGGAGATTATTCTATTCTGTATTCAAGACCCAGCTCAAATATCACCTACTTTGTTAGTCTTTCTCAATTTTCCCAATCATGTTTGTTCCCATATTTGAAGTTGGCTGTACTCTCGTCATACTTTCATTATGGCACTTGTCATATTGTAGCTTATCTATCTACAAGTTGCCATCCAAAAGACAACCAGGATGGCTGAATAGTAGAAAGGAGAGCTTTGCTGGAGATACTGGTTTGCAAGCTGGGAAGAGAAAGCCTCCACCTTGGACTGAAGAGGGAAAGGGCAGGTTTTAAGTCTCACACGGCCAGTGTCATACATATTCAGCAGGTTTGGTGGGAAATAATACATATTTATGAGGGGAGTGAATGCATGCACAATGGATAAACATGTATGTAACCTATTCTGCCATGTTCAATTTGGGGTGGAGTTTTAGCTCTAAAATGAGGTAGAATTTGGCTCACTATGTCAAAAGGTAAACTACAGGCCACAAAGACAGCTTGTGTGCAGTCTCTATGCACTGGCCAAAACTTGAAGTCTGTAATAGCTTCTCAGAAAAGAGTGTTTGTAAGACCAGTCCCCTGTCCAATCAGAGTTGCAGTGGTCTGGGTTGTAAATCAACCTGATAACTCTTTTTGGTAGGGGGTTAAGGAAGAATGGGGTTTTTCTTACAGTCGTAGGAATTTAGAAATTTGTCATGCCATGCCATCCAGGCCCTGAACCCTTGACCCATAGGTAACTGTTTCCTTAACCATAGGGTCTTCGTTGATATAGTCTCTCACATCACAAAGTCTAACCCCTTCCCTCTTCCAGTGTAGGGACTTCTGTGGGTAGTCTCAGCCACCAGCACAGTACATAGCACAGAGGGGGTGTCCCCAAGATGCTTATTAAATATGGTGGTGCTAACCGTCATCAGATTCATCTCTCCTCCATTGTACACAGAGGACCACGATTCCTAGATCACTTACAACCAGGGCCCACGTGAGTTCTTTCCACTGGGATGAGAGCAGAAGTGATGAGTGTCACTTTAGGTTGATACCTAGAGAATGTGAGATCCCAAAACTGTGGCAAACACTGAAGTGACACATAAAGGTGGCAGTGCTTCCAGTAGCCTAGGTTCCAGAGTAACCCAGGATCAGAGCTCCTTGCTGCTCATCTTGGAGGTGATTAAAAAGGTAAACCTTTATGGTTTAGCCACTGAGATTCGAGGGTCTTTGTTACCACAGCATATCCCATCCTGTCCTGACTAATACACAATGGATGACAAAGAGTTTGACTTTTTTAGATTTAGACATCAGACTGGAAGCATCTTAGCATCATGGGAAAAACACTCTATCAGGAGTCAGAAAATAAAATGTGTGCAAGCATGCACATGCACTTGTATTTTAGTCACGGACAAAGTCCTGGCATTTTTACTTCCTCGGGGTTAAAACTAGGGTGCTGAACTGGAATGATTCTAAGTCCCATATACTATAATCCCATGAATTTGAAGAAATTAATTTCAAGGTTAAATGCTCAAATTTAAGACATCATTGATCATGAGCTAGAACTCAGAAAAGGTCACTGGTCACTACAAATCCAGGGTAGAATCTCATTTATAGTTCCTTAGCAAGAACACTTCCCTCTATCACCTGCTTCCAGAAGAAAATGGTTTCTATACATTGATACAGCATATCTGCCTATCTAAATCATCTTGAATCACTGTGTGATTCAAGACAGATTTTTGTTGGCTACACTCAACCATCTAGGCAAATCGGCATTCTAGAAATAGGAGCTCATAAGCTTAGCCTGCATAGTGCAAACCATCCCAAGGGAAATATCAACTATTTGGAAGAATGAGACTGTAGGTTTAACTAAATGGCCAGGTCCAATCTGGCTATCTGGCTGTCAGGCAGGTGGCTTTGAAGTAATGCAGACAAATCAGTGAGTTCATGGTTGATGTTAAGGCCCATTAACTGCAACTGGACTCTGCCCCATTGTTCTCTGATGATATGGGTTGGCTCTGTATCCCCATCCAAATATCATCTCAAATTGTAATTCCCATGTGTGAAGGGAGGGACCTAGTGGGAGCTGACTGGATCATGGGGATGTTTCCCCCATGCTGTTCTCATGACAGTGAGTGAATTCTCATGAGATCTGCTTGTTTGATAAGCGTGGGGCTCTTCCCCCTTCATACGCTCTTTTTCTCTGTCCTGCTGACTTGGGAAGAAGGTGCCTGCTTCCCCTTCCACCATGATTGTAAGTTTTTTGAGGTCTCCCCAGCCATGCAGAACTGTAAGTCAATTAAACCTCCTTATAAATTGCCCAGTCTCAGGGAAGTTCTTTATAGCATTGCGAAGATGGTCTAATACATCTGGATATTTCATGGTTTTTATATAAGGGGTAGGTTTAACAATTGCAGCTTAGATCCTCCATCACTAGAGATGCACTCTATCCATCCATCACTAGAGATGCACTCACTGCAGAATTTCACCAAGGAGAAGATCCAGGGACTTGCTCTCTGTTGACCCTGCTTTCATGAGAGCAATGCCTGTGGAGATGATACCCAGGTTCTGAGCGATGGTCCTTGTCTTGTTCTTTAGAAGACAGTTGTGCAAAGCAGCTGATCCACCCTCCACCCACTTTGTATAGAAGTGGCTCATTGTCCTGCTGAAAATGAGAGTTGTCACTGCTAATCCCGGAGTGGATTCCCATGGGTCCCAGCCTGGGCTGCTCATGTAAATCCCCTAAGGACCAACCAGACAGCTAGACTGAGTAGGCTCTGGTGGGGCCTGACCTCTGTATTTCTCATAGCGTTTCTGGATTGAGCACCAGGACTTTTCTCTGAAGTAAATTAGAAAGACTTTTTTCCCATTTCTCTGCTCTAAGTTACCATTGGTAGGCTATAAACAAGCTCAAGACTATCAGCACTGGAGCTCCATTCTGTTTTAAATGGAGGAACCTTTAGGAGTTGTTTATGTTTTGAGCCCCAGGGGAGAGACTGATGCAGAGGCCACTGCAGCATTGAGCATGGCAGCACCTCTGTTCCCTCAACATGGCAACTGCTTACCTGGAGGCCTGGAGCTCAGGTTCCAGGAGTCTGAGTCCTCCTGAGAGCCTGAGGAATGCATCAGGATCCTTCGGTACAGGCCACTTCCTGTGGCTGTCATCTGACAGTCTTCAGTAAAGTCCTGGGGAGTTTGTGAGAGAGACAGTTCATCATTTGGCTGTGTAAGAATTTGTTTTTTTAAAAGGAGGCTTTCTTTAACATCCTGTCAATTTCAGAAAGACTTTCCACGTTATCTCATTGCTTTGAGGAAACCCCTTTGATATTGGGGTTTGCATCTTAGCCTCTTAATTATGTGTAGGTCCTGGAGCCTGGAGGAAAGAACAGAGCCATCTTCCTGTCTTCATTCTTGCTGCTGAAACAAATTGCTGTAGGCTTAAACAACAAGTGTTTATTTCTCAAGTTCTAGAGGCTGGTAAGTCCAAGATCAAAGTGCTGACAGATCCAGCATCTGGTGAGGGCCCTCTTCCTGGTTTGCAGATGGCTGTCTTCTCATTGTGTCCTCACATGGCCAAGAACAGAGAGAGAAAGCAAGTTGTCTCATGTCTCCTCTTTTACAGGAACTAATCTCATCATGAGGGCTCCACTCTCATGACCTAATCACTCCCCTAAGGCCCCGCCTTCTAATACCGTCTCATTGAGGGTCTGAGTGTCCACAATACTGCCTAAGGTCTGAAACCAGTCCCCAAACACTGGCCACCGCCCCTGCAGCCTGGGCATATTCGTGCCAGCTGGTGCTTTCCCAGAATGGCTGGAATGTGCCTCTCTTTTCACAGTTGAAAAGCATGAAGACCCTTGGGTTAATATCATCAAGCACATGCATTGGCCATTTGCCATGGATGAGAGACCTGTTGAACCCTTTAACAATATTCAAATTTAATCTCCACAATAACTCATGGGATATTCTAGGACAGAGGAAGAAAATGAAACTGAGAGCATTTATGTGATTTTCTCAAGAATGCTAGGAAGCAGTGGAGAGGAATCCACACCTATATCCTACAGACCCACATCCACGGAACCGGGGGGTTGATATGGTTTAGCTGTCCCCACCCAAATCTCATCTTGAACTGTAGTTCCCATAATCCCCACGTGTCATGGGAGGGACCTGGTGGGAGGTAATTGAATCATGAGGGCAGTTACACCCATGCTGCTGTTCCCATGACAGTGAGTGAGTTCTCATGAGATTTGATGGTTTTATAAGGGGCTTTTCCCCCTTTTTGCTCAGCACTTCTCCTTGCTGCTGCCATGTGAAGGATGCGTTTGCTTCCCCCTCTGTCATGATTGTAAGTTTCCTGAGGCCTCCCCAGCCATGCTGAACTGTGAGTCAGTGAAATCTTTTTCTTTTGTAAATTACCCTGTTTCAGGTATGTATTTATTAGCAGCATGAGAAAGAACTAACACAGGGGTCCTAGCCTAATTCAGGTCCTAGCCTTTGCACTCCTCAAACAACAGTGGTATATGTAATGTAGATACAGTGCCACAGTCCATGGGATTCTTACACATTCCATTCCAGGTGGGAAGGGCAGTATTCAGGCACTGGGGACCAAGGGACTCATGGGTTGACTCTTCCAGTTGCTTCTGGCTTGAGGTCAGCTCACAAGATCACTTATCTCCGTTTGTGATGGTGCAGGATTCCTCAGTGGGGGTGGGGAGAGATACAAGTTGAGAACTTGCACAAAAAATTGTGATTTTTTGGTTTTTTTTCTGAGACAAGGTCTCACTCTGTTGCCTAGACTGGAGTGCAGTGGCACCATCATGGCTCACTGCAGCCCCAACCTCCCAGGCTCAAGCGATCCTCCCTTCTCCCACCTCAATCTCCCTAGTAGCTGGGAATACAAGCACGTGCCATCATGACCGGCCATGACTGGCCAATTTTTTTATTTTTTTATTTTTTGTAGAGACAAGGTCTCATTATGTTTCCCAGACTGGT
Organism: Colobus angolensis palliatus; assembly: GCF_000951035.1. NCBI lineage: Eukaryota > Metazoa > Chordata > Mammalia > Primates > Cercopithecidae > Colobus > Colobus angolensis. The sequence continues at coordinate 7,432,959 of NW_012117932.1, read as the reverse complement.
CTCCACCTCCTGGGCTCAAGTGGTTTTTCTTACGACTATAAGAAAAACCTCCTGCCCCTGCCTTCTAAAATTCTGGGATAATAGGCATGAGTTACCACACCCAGCATATTGTGGTGTTTCTTACACATGAGAAGATTTTGGAAACATGGATGGGTAAACATTTTAAAAAGAAAACTCAAATTGAAAACTTCTGGAACTAAAGCCTTAGATATTCTTGTCTATTTGGGGCAGAGACATTAGGGACTTAATTTAACAGACCCACCAATACCGAATTTATTGAGCGTTTTTAGCATGAAGGGCTGTTGAATTTTGTCAAAAGCTCAGCATCACTCGCCATCAGAGAAATGTAAATCAAAACCACAATGAGATACCATCTCACACCAGTTAGAATGGCCATCATTAAAAAGTCGGGAAACAGCAGGTGCTGGAGAGGATGTGGAGAAATAGGAATACTTTTACACTGTTGGTGGGATTGTAAACTAGTTCAACCATTATGGAAAACAGTATGGCGATTCCTCAAGGATCT